>NC_142065.1:153496253-153796253 GCF_059756535.1 Pantherophis guttatus
TCACCTCACAGTGAGGCAGCTTATTCCTGGTAAATAAACGAGGTGTAATAAATGCTTTTCCCCATTTATGTAATTATTGGATCTGCAACCTTCAATGAGAGTCTAAAGTGCCCCCTTCAGTTAGATCGAGTTCCCAACCCCTGGGCTGTGAACTAGCACTGGTCCACATCCCACCTGGAACCCGGCCCTGCAAGAGAGCAAAGCCCCATCTGCACACGCGTAGGGTCCAGGCAGTGTGCAAAACACGTCCCCCCCAAGTCCACAGAAAAACTGCCCTCTATGGAAATGGTCCCCGGTGTCCAAAGGATTAGGAGTTGCTGTTGTGACCAAGGCCCAAGTAGTGATTACCAAATACAATTCAGTCCTCAACAAACTTATTTTATTAAAACAGCTGAGAATTAATTTATTCTCAGCTTAGTCCAAAACAAAATTTTTAATAACCAGTCCGTTGGCCTTATCATCAACCTTTGATGTCTTTGGCAGCCTGCCAAAAGCTTTTCTTGGCAAACCCCCCACAAAGTTCAAGAGACACTGACAAGAAGCACGGGAATCAATGTTGCTTTTCTACAAAGAATCCAACGGCTCATTGCTGCTCTTTTAAGCCTTATGGGAGTGGCCAATCATCTTCTGGCCTTATTCCCGAGTTGTCCTTTTTTCTTCAGCTGCTCTTGCCTTCTGGCAGCTCTTCGCATGTGTGCACTAGGAACAGGCTCCTCTTGTTCCTCTGCCTCTCTGCTGTCCGCCTCTGGAGGCTCCGGAGTCCACACATCGCCCTGGCCCCATCTCTGCCTCCAACGCAGAGCCTTCGTCCAGGCCTTCCCCTGACTCCAGGACTGGCCCATTGTCCTCCCGAGCCTCCTCACTGTCCGACTCCGCTGCCAGGTCCGTAGGCTGCTGGTGGACCACAACAGTTGCTGAGTTAGATCAGGGGTCCCCAAGCCCCAGTCCGTGTACCAGCACTGGTCCACGGCATCCCAGAAACCGGTCCATGTAAAAAGCAAAGCGCCATCCACAGTATGCAAGCAGCACGTGAAACCATGCCCCCGCCGGCCCACAGAAAAACCTTTCTCTACAAAACCAGTCCATGGTGCCCAAAAGGTTGGGAGCCACTGAGTTAGATGATTACACAACTCTACTCTGAATATTTTAAAGTGTTATAGGTAGTCCTCAGGTGGGAATGGCAGTTGGGACCAGTATTGCCATCCCTAAGCAATGCAGTCATAAAGCATGATGTCATGTGACAGCATTGTTTAGCAATGACAAATTCCAGCAGTCTGGTTGCTGTTTTAATCCTAACTTGTTCTTAAGTGGTAAGCGGCAGGAGTCCTAACAAAGAGTTTAGGGATAACATGAGAGGACCTGGGAGGGCCAGTGCAGGCCCTGCATAAATTGGGGGAGGTGGAGAGAGGCCAAGGAAGGGGATGCAGCACATGTGCAGGAAGGCTGGGGGGTGGGTTAGTATGACAAGATGCACAGACGGAAGGCCAGGTGTGGATGTGGTGTGGTAGGGTGTATGTTCAGGAAGGCCAGTGGGGGGACTTACCAAGGTAATCTTCCCTGCTGGCTTCCCCAGTGACTTTTTTTGTGGGAAGCCAGCAGAGGACTGGTGATCAGTTGACCTTGGGATGTTGCAACTCTCTTGTGAACCAGTTTCCAAGTGCTTAATTGTGACCACATTCCTGCAAGGATGTTGTGATAACCAGAACTTCAAGGACCAGTTGTAAGTACCACTAGTTTAGTGCGGTTGCCACTTCAAACGGTCGCTAAATGAGTGGACGGTAAACCAGGATATCTGTATTTTTCCAGGAGGATGAAATTAACAGTATTAACTCCAGTTTTCAGATATCTGTTTTTTTGGAGGCAGCCATCCCACTATCACCCTCCCATTTTCCTTTTCTGAAATTTTACTGTAGTTTAGGTAGTGGAGGCATTGACTTATTTTTAGAGCACATGTTTGAAGTAATCTAAGATCCTGCAAAATGTAATTTTGTAGTTAACAAGGCTGATAGCGTGTTGCCAGAAAACGGGTGTTTCTGTGATTTGATTACGTTCTTGTTAAACTGCACCACAGAAACAACTTTTTTTTTCTAATTAAAAAAAAGTATGAACAGTATACTTACTGGACTTTTAAAGAGAAATTACTGTATACTTCTGGGATCTATTCTCTGCCTTGTGTGTTTCTCCATTTTTCAGAAAGGACCCCTAGGAAACATCAAGAAATAGCTAAGCAAAAAGTTGAGGAATTATCAACAAAAATCCTTGTTCTGGAGCGGAACGTGGCATAAGCAGCTTCAGACCATAGACAGATGAGTCTAATAATGGAGACATTTCTGCTGGGAATCTTATAACGGACTAAAATGTTCAGGAGGGAGACTAATAAAAGAATACTTTCCACAGTTAGATATTACCCACGCTGTTTTTAATGACCCACCTGAGGGAGAAAGAGATTGTGCATGAGAGAAAAGGAGATAATGATGAAAGAATCATGTATGTTTTGAAATGGTTAATTTCACAGTTTATATTGAAAAAGTAGTTACCATTATCCTAGTCTTAGAAATCTGAATTAGAAACATTTATTTTTGCTTAACTTTACACCTTAACTTCTTGATTTTTTAAAAAAAGTTTTCCCTGTAAAATGTGTTCTGAATTTGTCATGAAGTTTACAGAATGGGCTGTGTGGGTGGTGCAATGGGTAATCTTTTTGTCAGCCCTGAAGATCCAAAGTTAAAGATGGCCTCCAGGGCTGACACTTTTCTGAAACAGTCAAGAGTTTGTAGCTCTGTTACATGATAAATAAAATAACCTTTCTGCAAGTAGACGGAGCCGAGATCTAAATAGGTATCCTTCACATATGTTGGGCCTCAGAAAGGTATCTTGGCTTGAAGAGGACTTTGAAGTAAAACCTGAAGAGAGAATCGGGTTGGCCAACAGTGTTGGGGAATATACCCATCTTCTATTTTGGCCTGGATGGATTGAGTCTTCATTAACATATTGAAATACATTTTGGGGAGAAATATTAGGTGTGGCAAGAGTTAGTACATTCCAATCATTCTCTGACTCCCTCTCTAATTTTTAATTTTTTTTATTTTTGACTGATGACGTTACTTGGATGAGTAATGAAACGACTCAGATTAACAAGCTTTGGCCCAGTTGCCATGATTTAACCTTTTTAGATACAGAGTGTTAGCACTATATATATATAGCACTATAGTGGTGTAGCAATGTTTTTAAAACTTATTTTCCTGTAAGGACCCCTTACCACTTTAAAAAATTATTGAGGACCCCAAAAGAGCTTTTGTTTGCATGGCTTAAATTTATCCATATTTATTGCACTAAAAATTAAAATCGATACGTTCCCTGTCAGTACTATTTCTCACAATTGTTTGATGGGTTTTAATATTGTATTACTTTTTAACATAGATGGCAAATGATTTTCATTTTTCTGGTGTCCTGAGAGACGTATGTACATACATACATACATACATACATACATACATACATACATGCATGCATATTCATTCATTCATTCATCCATCCATCCATCCATTCATTTCCTGCCTTTATTATTTTTAAAAATAACTCAAGGTGGCTAACATATCCAACACACCTTCCTCCTCCTATTTTCCCCACAATAACCCTGTGAGGTGAAGTGGGCTGTGAGGTGGTGACTGGCCCCAAATCACCCAATTTTGCTTCACCTCTTGGGGCCTCAGGCTACGTTTTACTGTAGTAAGCTCAATTAATTACTAATCTGCTCTGGAAGGGTTAATTATTGCCAAATCAGGTTGACTTAATCATGGACATTCAGCCTTGTCGCTGATGTTGTATACACAAGCTTCTTGTCATTGCCAGCACCTGAAAATCTAGAAAAACCATCAGAGCAGAGTCGCAGGCTACAAACCATCTTTTGTAGTACAAAATACAAGTAATCCTTGACTTATGACCGTAATGAAACCTGCCCATTATGATCCCAAGTTATAATGATTGTTAAAAACAGGTCAGTCATGTGAGCATGTCGTTATGCAAATCCATTGTTCACTTTGGTGCAATTTTGCCATAAATTGGAAGGAAGTGCCAATTTTAGGCAAAACTTGTAAAACACATTCAAGTGAACTTGAGGTGCTGCAAATGACCATGAAGGTGGTAATGTTGAGTGTCCATTGTGTGGTCATGTGACTATTAGGGAGGGGAATGTCAGAACTTCAGATTCGGGTCATTAGTCCCCTTTTTTGGGTCCGTCATAACTGACTGATTGTAAGTCAAGGACTACCTGTAATATTCTTTCCTGTTTTGCATGTAATTACTGTTGTTAAAATCCTCTGCATTGCATAACTGGATTGCTCTTTATGCCTTCCGTGTTGAAACTTTTAAATGCTCCGCTATAAGGCACTTATATTAGAGGGGCAGGTTTGACATTGGATATCACGGGAGTGAGTTACATCGCATGGAAATGCTATTTTTGTTGCTTGAGCCTCTGGCAATAGCATTTCTTCCAATCTAGCTACTGCTTCTTTTGTTTGCTCTGGCTTGTGTATTGTCACAAAATTGGATGCTCCCCTTGAGCCTCTTGCTATTTTAACTAGCCATATTGCAGTATGTTTAGTATTTTATAGATCTGATTTCTGCCTAATACGGATTTGTTTTCCTGATCATCCTGGAGCCAGCAGCATTTCCTAATTGGCACCCCTGGTTTTGGATGACACTCTGCCCCTCTCACCCCCCCACCCTCCTAAATCTGGGTCATTTAGGTGATGGTTCTTAGAAGATTTGCAGAAAATGTGCTCAAAATAGAAACATTAGCTATCATGGGAAGATCACAGTGTTGTGATTGGGGTATATTAGGACTTGCATTCTTAAAAAAGATATAGAAAAACTGATTTTGAACTTACCAAGTTCTTTGCTGAAGAAAGCTGTCATTTTCTGGCTTCTAAACTATACAAGCCTGAAAAAAATGGATCTGCTTTCACATTTAAAGGGCTGACTCCTTAAAACAGCAGCAAAGAAAAATGACAGGGTGATTAAAATCAGCCATTCTTTCAAACCATCTCCAAAGTGTGCATTGCATTAGTACATATGCTACAGGTAGTCCTTGACTTACAGCAATTCTTTTAGTGACTGTTCAAAGTTACAACGGTTACAAAGTTACAATGGAAAAAAGTGACTTATGACCGTTTTCAGTTACAACCTTTCCAGCATCCCCATGATCATGTGATCAAAATTCAGATGCTTGGCAGCTGGTTCATGTTTATGAAGGTTGCTGTGTCCCAAGGTCATGTGATCACCTTTTGTGACCTTTTGACAAGCAAAGTCAATGGGGAAGCCAGATTCACTTAACAACCAGGCTATTAATTGAACAACTGCAGTTATTCACTTAACAACTGAGGCAAGAAAGGTTGTAAAATGGGACAAAATTCAACTGAC
Source organism: Pantherophis guttatus (assembly GCF_059756535.1). NCBI lineage: Eukaryota > Metazoa > Chordata > Lepidosauria > Squamata > Colubridae > Pantherophis > Pantherophis guttatus. Next base: position 153,501,675 of record NC_142065.1, read on the forward strand.
AAATGTTAATGTTAATTTTATTTATATACCGCCCTTCTCCCGAAGGACTCGGGGCGGTGTACAGCCAATTTAAAAACATAAATATACAGACATCATCATTAAAAAGTAATTAAAATCAATGAAACAGTTTCGGCCAAAATTTAAAACCCCAAGTTAAAACTCCAATTTAAAAACCACTTAAATAGACAGCCCCGCCTGTCAGAACAGTAGGGTCTTGAGGGCACAGCGAAAAACCTGCAGGTCAGAGATTGTACGTATTTCCGGGGGCAGTTCATTCCAAAGGGCAGGAGCTCCTACTGAGAAGGCTCTCCTCCTGGGTGTCGCCAGCTGGCATAATTTGGTCGACGGCACCCTGAGGAGTCCCTCTCTGTGGGAGCGAACTGGTCGGTGGGAGGCTATTGATGGCAGAAGGCGGTCCCGTAAATACCCTGGTCCTATGCCATGGAGCGCTTTAAAGGTGGTAACCAACACCTTGAATTGCACCCGGAAGACCACTGGGAGCCAGTGCAGCTCGCGCAGGAAGGGTATTACATGGCCGCATATAGTTGCACTCATAACCACCCGCGCAGCCGCATTCTGGACCAGTTGGAGCCTCCGAGTGCTTTTCAAGGGGAGCCCCATGTAGAGAGCATTACAGTAGTCCAGCCGGGAGTGACAAGGGCGTGAGTGACCATGCGTAAATGTCTCACTTAACAACAGAAATTTTGGGCTCAAAATTGTGGTTGTACATTAAGGACTACCTGTACAAGTTAGACTGCTTTGAAAATGTAGTTCTGAGTGTTCATATAATATTTGCGTACTTTACTTAGGTTTTTGTTTAACAGCGCTGTTAGAAACTTCTGTTTGTGTCTCTGCAGGGCAGGGTCAAGAAGGCAAGATGGTTTTTGCAACCGCACAAAGAAAGCCGTGCCTTTTTGTTATGTGCGACGCAATGCCTGTGAATAAAGGGCAGTGCTTTGATTGCGATACAGCTGCCATATTGACTTTTTTTGACACTATGACCCCTGGCACAGGCACTGCCTGTGGTTTGTGAATCTGTTTTCCATTTGTCTTCAATGTTGTTCAAGCATTATTTTTGCTTCTACACTTTGGAATTGTTTGGCCACTAAATGGTAGTGTTGCACACATGTACAATTTAGCCTTTATTTTTATCTTTCATTTCACTATTTATATATTCTGTGTTTCATGAATGATTAATAAAATTCACTTGGTAGCTTTTTGGACATAATCCTATTTCAGGTTGGTCCATGGATTTCCAAGTTACATTAGTGTCATGTCTTTTGGGGGCGGGGGAAGAAAATGTGACATGAACTTGGCTAGCCCAGAACACAGACCCTTCTTAGCATATTTTTAATCTTCAAAACACTTTTGGATTTTTTTTCACAGAATTACAACCCTGCATATCTCCTTTTTTAAAAAAAAATTAATGGAGAGGAAGAGAGTTTTGCAGAGCAGCTGCTCAAAATAGGGAAAATAATTTTTGTGTAATAAAATTCCTATCTGTCCGCGCATTTGGCTTTCTTTTTTGCTTCCAGACAGATTGTGTGTTGCTTCTAGCTTCCTGCAAGTTGGGGCTTTCTGTCTGTTTATTTCCCTCTTCTGTCCCTCAGAAGTAAGAGTGAGCCTGAGCAGCTGTTCAGCCTTTGCAGAAAGCCACATATTTTTTTCCAGTTCTTTCTGATTGTAGAAAGTTACCTTAATTTCCTTAGGCATATGCAAAAGTTCCTTTATTTTGAAACAGGAGGGCTTGGAGGATGTGCAGTGACGAGGCAATAATATCTTAAAATGGGAGCGTACACCAAGCAGAAATGTTCACTTCATGGATTGTCAGAATAACTTCATATTGTAGAACTATAGATGCAGATTAAAGCATTGCTTAACAATTTATGCTTTTTGGATATTGGTCCTAAGCTTTTGTGCATAAATATAGGAGGGGGAAAACAAACATACATGCATACATATACACCGTACATACATACATATTTATTTCTATTTAAATAAAAGAACTTTGTAAGTACAAAGTTATAACCACATATAACTTTGTGGTTATAAGAAAGAGAACTGTTAGCAGTTTCCTTTGTTTATTTAGAGGGGTTGTCATTAACCAAAAACAACAACTTTCAGTTTTGTAACTGTTTCAAGTGGAATAATAGGATTGGATCCATAGGAAATGGTACCCAAACTATGCACTAAGTTATTTAGTTTTGTGTTTCTTTAAAAGAAGACTACAGTTCATTAACAGTTATCTTTAATCCTGCTGTTACATTCCTGATGTTTATGGATGTATAAAAGCTTCATTAGTATCTATAGTGTTCCTTGTTGCAGTTTCACATACACTGAGAAAATGTTCTAGGCAGACAGAACAACAATCTTTCTTTAGGCAGAAATCAAAGAAGATCTCCCATACAAATTGCTGCCTTAGTTCCCAGTCACGCAGAAGACATTCCAAAATTTCAACCATTTCTCTCTTTGGGAAATTCATAGACATACACGGTCATCTTGAAACTTATTGCTTCCTAGATAATGGATCTCTTCATGGAACCTTAAAGTTGTTGTCATTTGTGTAAACCATGGTTCCCATGCAAGATATTTTCTGTTTTTTGCGATGTCCATTGGCAAAGCTGAGTTTGACATATCCATTTGCATAGTGGATAACCTCTCAACCTCTGATGTGAAAATCTCTGACGTGAACTGATGATATAGCTAGATACAAACTTTCTTCTGAAAATTTCAACACGGCTCTAAATTACTGGCGATAGTTTACCCAGAGAGGCAGGCTGATTCTTGGAATACTTATTTCCAATCCACATCAATTACCAGGAGAACCAAATGAAGTGCATCTATCCATAAGTAACTTTCAACAGCTAGTGGATTGAATCATGTGATGAGGTTAGTTGAATTCAAGTCCCATTGAAATCAAGTTGCATTGCAAAAGAACTTATTTCATTTAGGGGAAATCTGTGTTTAATTAATTTAGCCTGCTCTAAAATATATTTTATATAAACTACTTGAACATTGTCCTTGGGGATGTAGCATCTTAGTAAATAGCTCATCTCTCTTGTAAAAGATAGATTTTTAGTCTCAATTAGCAGAGTTTGGTAATTCACAAATACAATACATATTTTTGCTACCTTCAAGTTTCAGTAAGTCCTAACCACTTCGCATAATGAAGCTTATTCTTAAATGATAATATTGAAGATTGTACACCTCTCTTTCGTCAATTTTAAAGACATTTTTGGGTCTTAGTATAAAGTTTATCCTTTCTAACCCGTATCTCTGGTTCTCATTCTTATTTCAGTAGTTGGATAAGAGCTGGACCATTTCTGAATTCAGTTATGCTCATGGCTGCACATCATAAATTGTAAATAAGACTTGAAGTGCTCATGGTTTTCAGTTATATTTTGTACATGACTCACAATGTATTTTAAAGTTATTCTAACAGCTCTGAAGCTTTTAGTGGGCATTCCTTATAATTTCCATTTAAAAGATTATGCATTTATAATGTAGTAGGACAAAATCACTTAAAAGCTGGCAATGCCTTTGAGTTGCTATATATAATGCATTAATGAAAACATTTAGCATTTAAATCATAAGAGCTATTTAACATTGCTTTCATTTTAGTATTATGTGACAGGAAAAAAACATTACTATACTTTAAGCTAGAAAACAACGGCTTGGAAAATAATGTTATATATTCTTTCCTTTTTTTAGTAGTTAATTCTATAGTTTGGGATATTTGCTTTATTTCTTTGTTTCCACAAAATCTGATTATTTGGCAGCATAGGACAGATTTTGTGTCAAGGTGATTCCCATGTGCACCATCCTTGTTTAAATGCTATCATTAAATCTGGAAACCTCTACCCTGTTTCCCTGAAAATAAGACCTCCCCAGATAATAAGCCCAATCTGGCTTTTGAGCACATGCACTAAAATAAGCCCCCGATTGAAAATAAGCCCCCCCTGAAAATTAGCCCTCCCTAAAAATAATTAACCGCATGCACAGCTGGTCCCTGTCATTTCCTCTGGTTAGCGTTAGGGAGACAGAGCTGGAAATCAGGTAAGACCGCAAGAGGAGCCCCCTCTTGCTCCATGCACCCCAAAATAATAAGACCTCTCTGAAAATAAGGCCAAGCGCTTATTTTGAGATTCAAAAAATATAAGACAGGGTCTTATTTTTGGGAAAACATGGTAATTAACTTAATTTTCCATTTCGGGAAGGTGTGTCTAGCTTTGAAATCACAGAAAATGTTCAAAAGGGATTTGCATGGAACAAGGAGATTCAGGTGGTCCACATCCTGACCAAAGTGTTCATTTTAGTCATAAATCCAGAACAAGTAGGCTAGATCTTGGCATAGATGTTGTATGGTGGAAGACAGCAGATTGATGGCAAGGTCATTGGTGGCAGCAGCAGCTAAGCAAAGATACCAGAGAAGAAACGTGTTGGGTGGGAGGATCAAAGGAGAGTCTATTTTGGTTATGCCACTTTTGAATTCAAGCGTGGTAGCTAAGGCCAGGGAAGCTTTGCTGCCCAAACAATGCAAAAGTAGAGGGTACAGAGGAGCACGTTTGCTCTTTTCATCCTGCAGGACCCACCTGAAACATCTCTAAGCAAATCAATCAAGACGTTCCCCCTTTCATTTCAAGATGTTCCACAATTCATCCAGAATGGTTCAGTTGATTTCCTAAACACAACATTTGTTGCCTGGTCAGAACAAACAGGTTTTCATGCACACCCTAAAACTATCCCAGGATTTTAAATGTAGTTTAATATCCTGGTTTATTTTGAAGCTGGAACCCTATCTCTTGGTTCATGTAAAGTGAGGAGCACTGGTAAATTGTGTTCCTCATTTTATATCCTGACCTATTATCATGACCAATTAAAACATAGTTTACAAAAGTAGAGCGAGGAGATTTTATTCATGGGGCGGGGGGAAGGCTTGTCCAGAACTCGCTCGTGAAGACAAGGTATTATAGTCTGAACTAGGTCATCCCCTTTTTAGCCTTCAGCAAGTTGTCAGACTTCCTTTATCCATTTATAAAATATGAAGTACTGCATGACTTCAGGAACACTTGTGAGCATGTCTGTAGCCAGCAGCACTGCACATTTTAAGCTGGTTCAAAGTTAAGTACATCTGTATATGTGGGTACCTTTAAAAAAAGTCTAAGCGATGTATCTGAATTATGTGTGTGTGTAAATGAATGTAGCCTTGAAAGACATATTTGGCTGTGTGTCATATGAAGTTTGGTGGCCTGATCTAGATGAACTTCAGAGGTTTGTGACTTACTACTTTGCAGAAGAACAGACTATACCCTGTATGTTATCCGCATTACAATGGCATTTGATCAAACTTTTATTATTCTTTATATTTGAACATTGATGACAGTGATTTGTAGTTTGTTTCATTTCCCTTATTGGCCTTGATAGTTATTTGGATAAACATTGTAATACTTTCATTCTTCATGAAAAAGACATCTTTGCTTTGCCATTAGCAGAATTGCAAAAATCTATCAGGGATACTTTTATTATAGCTTTTTTCTCTTTTTGATTTGTTTTTCTCTCCCTTTTAAGTGTAAAGATGGTGCTAATGTGGACCAGCGGTGACACCTTCAAGACGGTGTATTTCCTCCTGAATCAAGCTCCATTCCAGTTCTCGGTGTGTGGACTTCTCCAGGTTTTTGTAGACATGGCCATCCTTTTGCAGGTTTACTTCTTCAGCTATTACCCACAGAAACCTGTTCCACACTCATCACATCCAGCCAGCACAAAGGCACTTTAAGACACAGAATGCAAGTGATTATTCATTGAGATTTGTAGAAGAGGCTGGGAGCCAGCCTTAGCTTCCGCTCTGCTTGTACCTACTGTGTTTCTGAGGAACTAAAAATAGAAGGATCAAAGATGCATACCTACATGGACACTTCTTCTGGCACTTTTCCTCTTCTTTCATTGGGTTGGATATCTATTGAAATGGGTTTGTTTTTTGGGGGGTTGCAGTGAGAGGTTTTCTTTTATGTTCTTCTGTTCTACTCAGTTCTTTAAAATATCTGTGCACGGATAAATGTGTGTATCACAAGGGCTGGTTGTTAATATTCTCAATGCTATTTTTTCAAAGGTCAGTCATAAAAGTTGGAGTATTTTGTCTGAAGCATTTACCTATTTATACGCATATGGGCTATGTATTTGGAATATTTTACATTCCTTAGATGAAAGTGCAGAACCTGTTGTTGTTTTCAAATGTGGTAGGCCAAACTTGGTAAGATTGTAAGAGTTGATACTAGGAAGAGATGGTTTACTGAATAATGTCAAGGAATAGATTTTGTGCAACTGTGTTAAATATATATGTGCACACTGCTGGGCCAGTGTGATGTATAAATACTTCAGAGTGATTAGTGATTTTGATACAAATGCTACTACAGCCAAACAGAACAGACTAATGCACAGTTAAGTCTTCAGAGAGCTCAGAAGGATGAGTAATTTCAACACCTTGGAGAAATTACTAACAGAATCTATAAAGGATTTATAGTTAAAGAGGTCAAGCTTGAAAGAAAATCAGTGTTTAGTTTAGCCATTATTTGCATTCTGTTCCTGTATTTTTGTTTGGTGGGAAAGCCACTTTCAGTTATGTATGGTAAATCTTGTCTTCACAGTGCGAGCACAATGACATTCTTAAAGTTATACTCTTAAGTTGCACAGGTCAACTACAATAGCACTGCTTCTTACACTAAAGACATTATCTGAGTAACCTCTCTGTGAAAGAGATGGTTTACTAGACTAGGATAGAGAAGAGAGAGCAATATTTTAGCGTTGGATAATAGGGCAACCTTTTTTTTTTAAAGAAACATTTTGTGTGTGATATTTTTCTAAATATTTAATACCAAATGTCATTTTATGTTTGGGAAGAAGTGAGGCTACTGAAAATGAGGGGAAGTATGGTAGCGATTCATAGTCCATTAAAGTTTTGAAAGTTGCTTCATTTTAGCAATGCCATAGCCAGTAACTGAAAGGGGAGAATGAAAAAGCACTTAGGGAGGCACATTTATAAAAGTAGAGAAACTGGAGGATCTATAAAATGAGTTCACCAGACTTATGTAAGCCTATTCTGAGATTTGATTGGGCTGCAAGAAAAGCATTGCTTGTATTGTTTTAAAAATTCCTTGACTAACTTGTCAAGGCAAATTTGCTTCCATAGCTATGAGATATATATATATATGCATTCTACAGTGATTCAGGAACCACTCTCTTCTCTTAGCCATAAAATACATAAAACTGTATGTGCTTTTGTTGTTAGATATATCCTACTTGGAGGGGCATTTTATGAAATGCTGATTCAACTGTTACCTTGATTCCCCTCAACTATCCAAAAAAAGATATTCAAGTCTGACCAGAACTCTTCAGCTGGATCTCCTCCTTGCTTCATCCGGCTGTCTCTCTCTCAAATCTGGGGTGACCTGAAGACATCAAAATCCCATCTTTGCAAGAGTGGGGATCTATCAGCAGCTTTGTTTTAATCCCTTCCACTAGCACATCTGATCTGGCTATGCGTCCTCTCCTCTATTTTGGATCTGAGGGAGAAGTGTTTCACTAGGGCAATTCTGAATGCCCAGGAACTCAGTCCCTCCCTTAACCAGCAAAAAATAATCGAGACAAGACAAGGATGAGGCAATATATTGATTGGCTATCACTTTAGTGGAGGTCTCTCTGCCTGGCTGGCAAATAAATAAAACCTCAGGAAAGCTGCTTTAATGAGGGCTTGGTGTGAAATGTAGTTGAATAGACTTGTGCTGTTGATTGGCTTCGCTGCTTATTCCTTGGTGCCTGAAGTGACCTTACCAAGCTGATTTTATGTGGCATGGCTGAATGTGAATGTTGCATTGCTCTCTTTTTCACAAGCGTTCTAACTAGGTTAGAACAGGGTGGCAGTCGTCTTTTAAATTATACATTTTCACCCTAGTTTTTCCTGGTGTGCTGCTGTAGCGAGGATTGTATTTCTACTCGTACAACAGAACTTATTAAAATCGCAATGCTAGGTTTTATTTTTGTATGGGGTAATATTCTTTGCTTTCCCAGTGTCCTTTGAGAAGAGATACGGGATTAAACTATTATGTTAGTGTAGCCTGAATATATACAAATACCTCTTTTTTTTAAACAAGTGTTATTGAAGATAAAATTAATAGTATTCCACACACACTCCTGCTTTTTTTTTAGATGAGTTACTGTCCACAGATTCTTAACTTCTGCTGTCAATATTAAAATATAGGCTTAGAACATCACAACAAAACTACAAATGTCACCAGAGAAGTTTGCGCACTTGTGCAGTATTTAACCGTGTGGATCACTCACTCCTGAACTCCAGATAGACACGTATTTAAGAAAAGGGCCATTTTAACATGACCCACATACAGTTTTGGGCTCGACATCAATTGATTCCCAGGGAATCATAACTATCCGTCACATAGAAGAGAGCCAAGTGCCTGTTTTTTTCCCATGAAACTTCTGTTGCCATGGCTTGAACATTTAAACTAGGGGTGTCCAACCCTGGCAACTTTAAGACTTGTGGACTTCAACACCCAGAATTCCCCTGCCATCATGAATTCTGGGAGTTAAATTCCACAAGTCTCAAAAGTTGCCAAGGTTGGACACCCCTCATTTAAACCATGAGTGGCCAATCTTTAATTAGACAATGGTGAATCTCGCTCTCCTGATCAAGTGCAGCATGCCTTCTAGTGATGACGGGAGAATCAATTTTCTCATAGTTTTTTTTGGGGGGACGGGGAGGATGGATAACCCATGTCCCTGGAAACTGACTATTTTGCCATCAAATTTCAAAAGTTCTCAAGATGCTAAGAGGCCACATTTCACCATAGGACACAGGTTGTCCATCGCTTGCTTAAGCCTTCTCCTACTCACAGGTAAACTCTTCATCAAGCAGCAGCTCTGATACATCTGTAAGAGTATCCAAAGAGCATCTCAGTAATTAGGAAACTATTTCCTAAAAAAAAATCCTGTAAAGAACTTTTGTATATTTTAGCTATATGTTGAATGTATGGAAAAATCCAATTGCACTCATTAACTATCAATTTGATTTTTTTTTAAAAATAAAGTTATATACAAATTCATTTGTGAGCCTAAGCCTATATTTGTTTTGTTCTTTTCAAATGTAACAGAAGAAATATTGCTGTTATGTGGGTTCAGTTAGCCTGACTTTCTCCTCCAAAGTATACTGAACTTGAAAAAGAAAATATTTGTTAACTTGCATATACATACAAAACATTTGTTAACTTGCATATACTTTACAAAGTTCATTGAGTTTCTGATATTGAAACAAGGCTATTTATTGTGTTCAGGACTGATTGTGCACTACTGTGAAAAAAAGTAACATACTCATTTCCAGCACAGCATCTCATTTATACTCAATAACCAGTCTTCTAAAACTGATGGTTTTAATAATTTAATACTTTAAAATATTGCATTTTGATAACTTATTTCTCCATGATACCAATTATCTAATAATAAATGAGATGTTAATATATGCACTTATTACACACTATTCACACAGAACCAGACCTCTAGATAACAACTTTCTGAATAGATGTTTGACCTATTCCAATAGACGACCTCTTCTGATCCATCAATTACAGCCAAACACTGCTATTTTATAGGTTTTGATATGTAAATTAAAACATTTCATATACTTTATTGCCCAGAATACAGTATAAGTATTTATGATTGGCTGAACTCAATGAATGGTGAATTTTGTTAGGATTGTAGGATAGAAACAACTATTTTAAATTCTAATTAAAAAATTGCAAGAAAAGTTTTATTTATTCAAAAGGTATTTTTTTATCTAGTCTTTCTTTGCAGCACCAGAATCTCTTCACGAGCCTTAGAATGTGATATGTGAATCACCTCTACAATCCTATATATGATGGTATGATAATCTGAAGGTTCCAGTTGCTCCCTACTAAAGCACACTGCCTTACACTTTCTACCCTTATTTTTGTCAAATTGTGCTGCTTTAATCTACAGGTAGTCCTCGATTTACAACAATTCATTTAGTGACTGTTTGAAGTCACAACAGTACTGGAAAAAGTGACTTATGACCGTTTTTCATACGATCATTACAGCATTCCATCGTCATGTGATTAAAATACAGACTCTTGGCAACTGACTCGTATTTATGAAGGTTCCAGTGTCTTGAGGTCATGTGATCACCTTTTGCAACCTTCTGACAAGAAAAGTCAATGGGGAAGCCAGATTCACTTAACAACTGGGTTACTAATTTAACACCTGCAGTGATTCACTTAGCAACTGTGGCCAGAAAGGTCGCAAAATGGGACAAAACTCACTTAACAAATGTTTCACTTAACAACATAAATTCTGGGCTCAATTGTGTTCATAAGTCAAGGACTATCTGTATTTTGTTTTTGGACATAAAAATATGAAAATGATATTGTGTCCATCTTGAAGACTGGATACCACAGAAAAAGTGCTGCTTCTGGCACTATGGATTCTTTTGGCAGAATGCTCCACATATTCCAGCAGTGGGTATGCTCCTCCTAGTTTGATACCAAAATTGAAAGAGTCCTTGGGTAAATTGCTGATAACTGATGCTCCAGTTCAGAACCCCCAAATAACGTTAGGCAATACGCATCAGGACTCTGCCAGCTCAGAACCAGTGTTAAAACCCTGTATGGGTGTCAAAGTCATGTGACGGCAGCATCACATGATGTATCAGGACTTTTTTCCCCTTCACTAAACTAGGCATGGGCATGGCTAGCATGTGACGGATCTGGTCCATAGGCCAGGAGTATACACCTGCTGTAATTAACAGATTAACAGATTGCACACAGTTCAAAAGCTAAGCCATCTGATTTCCAACTAAATGGTGTAACCATTGAACCATCTGCTTCTCCATTGGATGTACCTGTTGTCTCTGTGTTCCTCTGAGCTCCTGATTGTCCACCATTCTAGTGGCAACTTTAAAGGCAATGCTAATCTGACTTGTTGGGATGAATGTGAGAAGCTCTATTGCCCCTTTCCATTCTAATGTGGAGCAAAGAACAAGTTGCTTGGTTCCTCTCCCCTCCCCCTCACCCCCGTGTGTGTATTGGGGGGAAGGAGAGATTCTGGTCAGTCCAAAGAGGAATAAATGGCACGAATTGCCCTTACAATGACTTCCACATCTTGTAGCTTAAAAATTACATATTGCCTCCTTTCCCTTCCACTGGTGTAACATACAATGAAGCATCTCTAATGCTAGATGGGATTGCACTGCCCCAAACAGACCCTGTGCACAGTCTGTGGTCTTCCTGGATGCACAACTTCTGCTCAAAGAGCACTCATAGCTAGGAGGGCCTTTGTATATCATCTTATACAACGATCCAGTTAAGTCCGTTCTTGGATCAAGGGGACTTACTCATAGTCATTCATGCCCTAGTGATCTCCCAGCTGGACTATTGCTATATATTCTACATGGGGCAGCCGTTGAAAACTATCCAGAAACTTTAGCTGGTGGAAAATACAGCAGTGTGAGCAGTTATGTATGTTCCTGGTAGTCTCATTATACCTCTGCTGTGCAAGTTGCATTTGTTACGTTTGTTTTCAGATCCAATCCAAGGCGCTGGTATTGACCTACATGACATGGGACTGGGATATTTGAAGGACGGTCTCTTCCCGATTTCTAATAGATCTAATAGAGCAGACCTATTGTGGATTGCATCATCTAGGGAGCTACATTTGGTGAGCCCTAGGCAATGAGCCTGTCTGCTGTGGCACTTGTATTATGGAATCTTCTCCCACTTCCACTCCCCCGAGGTCAGCGCCATCACTCTGGAGCTGTTGCAGGCAGCGCAAGACCTGGTTGTGCCAGCAGGCCTGAAGACACCAGGTGACAGGTGAACTTCTGAAATGGCTCCACTATTGTTTTTCTTCTTTAGTTCTGTTTTTATAATATTCAGTGTTTTTGTAACAATTACTTAGAATGCTTTTAGGTCATGATTGTTTTATATATATTATTTTATTGAATTGTTTTATGCCAAGGGTGTCAAACTCGATTTCATCAGGGTTGTGGTCAGGGTTGTGGCCACGGGGTGGGCGTGGGCCAGCTTGACATCACTCATGTCGGGGGCACCTGTGGTGGCCCGAGTGTTTTCTGCCAGTGAAAATGGGCTCCTGAGTTCTGTTTTTGGTTGTGATGCCTTCCTGCAATTCTCTGCCAGTGAAAACTTGGGAGGGCCACGCACAGCCCTCCCAAACCCTATTTTCACTGGTAGAGGCACCACGGGCCAGTCCTTCGCTGTTTCCAGGGTGGTTCCACGAGGCAGATCTAAGCACCCCATGGGTCAGAGCCAGCCTGCAGACCTTGAGTTTTGACACTCCTGTTTTATGCCATCCAGTCACTTTCTGTGAGATTGGCAGCTATATAAATTTGATAAATACATTTGATTGCAAGAAGTACAGAGCATCATGCTACCTTTACAATTTTTAATGAGGCTTTAATACATGGGGGGGAGGGGGGTTGCACTAGCCAAATGCATGTAGGAAGAGTGTTAAGTTATGTATATAACTTCCTTTTTGTATAGAATGGAGATAGGTGGGTTGTTTTTGCTCCAGGACAAATAGTAGTTGATTGAGCATTGATTGGCACTAAAGGGAAAGCATTTCTTCTCAGAATTCTGAAATTAACAGAAGCAAAGATGGTTACTTTGGTCCATTTCACATTACTTATAGGGAGCTGAAATGGTTTGTAGAAGTACCTATTATTTGCTAAACTTATGTTGAAGCTAGAAGCAATATTGGTTCCAAATTAATTGCATTATTTTAGTACACCTCAGGAAAATGGAACAAGTTATACTGTTAATTTGTTGCACTTCCAAAGTAGGAATGAGGCTTTCTTATTGTAGTGTGAGCTTAGCTTTTCCCGTCTTTCCTGGGTTCTTGTGATTCCAGCATGAGCTCAGAAACACTTTTCTGTGTGAAAAATGGTGAGTTATGTACAGTTCTACATATTAAATGAACATTACAAGAACTTGGGCTGCACATGAAAGACGAATAGATTATGTGTGATAAAAATGGCTTCCATAGGTAAAAGAAAACTAGTTTTAGATTATGTGCCACAAGGTAATTTTATTTTCCTATCTTATTTTCAAAATAAACTGGAACAAATGAGAATCAGGAAATAGAAATTAAGAAGCTTTTATTTACAATGTTCCTTGCTAACAGATGACATGTTTAATATAGCTCAGCCACACAAAACAAGACTGCATAAAACTCCCAGCGTCATCACAATCTTGCGGACCAAGAATCAATACAAATGGAAGAGTAAGTAGACTTCAGCCTTACCACTAGTACCTCCGGCACGAAGACCTTCTATTTTCAAAAGTGGTAAGGCTCTTAATTTTCACTTAGATCCAGGAGTTGGAATTCACCACAATTCCTAATTACTGTAAAAGGCTCCTGCCTTCTGGTAGCAAAATATACTTCAAAAATACTGCTCATTGTGACTCTTGTGCGGTTGTTTCCGACATAGTGGAGAAATCATTTTTAATTATGAGGAAAAGATTTGCATGGTCAAAATCCACCCAAACCCAAAGCTTTTATCTCACGTTTTGTAAATCCCACATGCTGCATGGAACAAAACTTTTGTTGCAAATGCAGAGGAAATTAAGAAGTGCAAATGCTTTGTGCTTCCTCCTTTATTGTGCATCTTTGCAATGGCCAGGGCTAACTTAACTGGATGTTCTGCAGTTCGTCACATATTCAACTCTAGGCCAATACAATTCTTTTTATTATTGATGGCTTTAATTTCTTTATTATTATTATTTTAGAAAGACGAGCAAAAGCTTCCCAGTTTTTTAACCTAACACTGCAGGTGATAGTTACTGGAATAAAATGAAAGCCCATTTTTGCTGTTTAGTTTAAAGCCAGCTATAAAGGCCTCAGAAGTGTCTTCTTCCATTTTAAAAATATCATGGCTTTAGTACCAATGGATCAGACATACGGGGGGAAAAAAATCCAACTAGAATCATTTTAAAGCAACACACATTTAATTCTCAGCAAAGGAAACACCATCTAAGCCAGGGGTGGACAACTATGGCCCCTTTATGAGCTGCGGACTTCAAATCCCAGAATTCCTCAGCCAACCATGCTAGCTCAGGAATTCTGGGAGTTAAAGTCCACAAGTCGTATAGGAGCCATAGTTGCCCACCCCTGATTTAAGCTAAAGTGCAAAGCTTCCTGTGGCCAGTAGCAATAATGCATAAAGAACTAAAGCAGGCCTTTTTAAACCATGGGCAACACAGGGATTGGCTTCGCAATTAATTCAAAAATGTCTTCATACCCATACAGCAATTTCCCTTTTTAACCTCTATGCATACTTCATGATGTACACCGCAATATGAATCCACTAGGGATGAATACAGCTAGGGAGAAACTACTGCTGGGCAATCTGTTAGTTTCTCTAGCTCTGTGCAGAATGAATGGAACAAGAACTACCTGAATCTGGATACTTTTAAAATATGTGAGCTGTGTTATTTCTTCCCACATACATACAACAGAAACAAGTTTGAAAATTGCCTTTAAAAGCGCAATTGGCGGCATCGCTAGTGCTGGAGAGTCTCTGAAATTCTAAAGGATGTTACATTAAAGCCAACCAGTCTTCAGCGCTATGATGGATCACATAAGCCGTTGCTCAAAAGGCAACCTTTCTGGTTGCAAAAGGAGATTTAAGCAGTTTGGTTATTTTAAGAGGGGAGTCTCCTAGCTTGGCAACCTCAAGACTTGTGGACTTCTGCTCCTATGCTGGCTGGGAAATTCTGGGAGTTGAAGTCCACAAGTCTTAAGGTTGCCAAGTTTGGAGACCTCTACTTTAAGACATAAATAGCCCTCCATCCGCTTTTTCTCTCCTGTTCCCCAAGATTCCAATTTCCTTTGCGTCAGCAATTCTTAGCGCCTTGTTCCATTTCAGCGGGAATTGCTGCTCCGTTACTGCCCTGCAAAGAGGAGGAGTCTTCCTGAGAGCTGCTGTCTTGCGGAAGGTTGTTGCTTTCTTCCAGGTCATGAGGTTGCCTATTAGAAGCACGCTGCTGTTCTTCCTTAAGCTCGATGTACGAGCGCGAGAAAGTGTGGAAAATGGAAGTGACCGGAAAAGCCATCAGTAGGATGCCGCTCAAGATACTGCTTAGGGCCACAACCTGCCCTGGAATGCTGCGAGGCACCATGTCACCATAGCCGACGGTTGTCATAGATATCACAGCCCACCAATAACTGCTGGGAACACTGGTGAATTCATGCTTGGCGCCCATTTCGTTTTCCGCCAAGTAGACAAGGGGTGAAAAGAGTGCCATAGCGACACAAAGAAAAAGGAGGAGCAATCCAAATTCCCGGGTACAGCGGCGCACGGTGAGTCCCAGGGTCTGCAGCCCCAGGGAGTGCCTTGCCAGGCGCATGACATAGAGGATGCGAAGAGCTCGCAAGGTGCGCAGTACTAGCCCCACTCTCTCCAGGTACTTGTTTCCAACTCCCCCACCCCCAGGCTTGTTGCTGGTTTTGGGAGAAGCCATATCTACAATCAAAGAGATGTAGAAAGGCAAGATGGCCAAAATGTCTATAATGTTGAGCGGCGTCTTCAGAAAGGCACACTTGCTCTCCGCCTGGATACAGCGCAAGAGGAACTCGAAAGAAAACCAAGCCACACAGACTGTTTCCAGTACAAAGATGTCATGGCACTTTTGGGAACATTCTCCCTGCAAGGAAGGTGGAAAATTAAGAGTTATTTAACAAGCCAGCCAAAAAAAAGAAAAAGTACTTTGAGATGCCAAAAATGCTCTTTTATTGTGTGCTTCTATATTCTGTTACAGATTTAAAGCTGCAATATAAAGCTAAACTAAACACATTTCTATGTATTGGCATCTTTGAGAGCAACAGGTTTATTATGGGATAGACCTGCCCAGACAATAGCCTCCTTATCACATGAACTGTTCAAATTACTCATTTTCCAAACAAATTTGCAAAATTTTTAGTAAATTTCTCTAAAAATAATGATTATTTTGACTTCATTTTTATAAATGCCTAACTCATTTAGAGCAGTTTTTTTAAAGATGCAACTTTAAGATATGTGGACTTAAACTCCCTCCAGCCAGCATGAATAATGGGTTTAAAACTAGCTCTTTCCCCCAAAGAGCCAGATCTCAAATTCACACTAAATCTGGGACTTGTTTCTGGCAAAATAATAAATAAATAAATAAATAAATAAATAAATAAATAAATAAATAAATAAATAAATAAATAAATAATAATAATAATAATAATAATAATAATAATAATAATAATAATACACATCCAGAAATTGCAGCTTCTTGCAATAACACCAGCAGAACTGCAAAAAACTGTGCTACTCGGAACATCGTATATTCTAAGAAGATACTTGGCTGATGCCTAGAATGCTGGCAGCAACCTGTATCAACCATTAGCACCAGTCAATAGTATTTATGATACATTTTTGAATGTTCAGTTGACTGAGTTTCATGTTTAATGAATAAAGTATATAATAATAATAATAATAATAATAATAATAAGAACAACAACAACAACAACAACAACAACAACAAATTGAAGTTGAGCGACTATGGAAAAAGAAATCGTGTGTTGTCCCGATTGTAATTGGAGCCCTCGGAGCAATACCCAAAGGGCTACCCCGCTATTTAGAAATTCTAAATTTGCCAGACTTGAACATTTTGACTCTACAAAAAACCACCTTACTCGGAACAGCTTACATCCTCCGACGATACCTTAACAGTTCCTAGGTCCTTGGTTAGGACTCGAGCTGCTGAGCTATTAACCAGCCTCAAAGGCTGTGAATCTCACTAAAGATTAACCAATAAATAATAATAATAATAATAATAATAATAATAATAATAATAATAATAAATAATAGGTACCATGTCCAAGAATTTTATAAAATACATCAAGAAACTGCAGCTACCTGCAAATAACACCAGCGGAACTGCAAAAAATTGTGCTACTTGGAACATTGTATATTTTAAGAAGATACTTGGTTGACACCTAGGATGCTGGCAGCAACCCGTATCAACCATTAGCGCCAGTCAATGGTATTTGTGATAC
This sequence comes from Pantherophis guttatus, assembly GCF_059756535.1. Lineage (NCBI taxonomy): Eukaryota > Metazoa > Chordata > Lepidosauria > Squamata > Colubridae > Pantherophis > Pantherophis guttatus. The sequence continues at coordinate 153,518,793 of NC_142065.1, forward strand.
ATTTTTAAATGTTCAGTTGACTGAATTTCATGTTTAATTAATAAAAGTGATAATAATAATACTAATGTAGTAGCTACGCTACATTAATCAATTATGCTGGAAAAGCTTCTAAAAAGCTTATTCTATAAAACAATTTCCCCCTAAATTAAAATTAATAACTGCCATTAAAAAAATTCCAAAAGATAAGAGAACTGTTTGAATAAAGTTGTTGTTTAAAGGCTGCAAATAAACTCACCAGCCCAAAACTTAAGCAACAATGAATAATGATTTTTATTTGGTTGTTTCATCTCCACTTCCAAATATAACTACAGTTCACCCTTACCCTTTTCTTTATGCTGAATGTTAATCCCCCCCAGCAAGAAGACAGAACAAATAAAGGTTATTGGAATAAACATGAATTATTTTTTCTTAAAAATTCTATGTACTTGATGAGGAGAGCACAGGGTTTAAAGGTGGAACAAGGTTTGCCTTCCACATTTCCATTTCTATTTTTACTTTTGCAAAAAGAATCACATAAATTGTACCAATGGAAACCAGCTTTTTTGCTGCTGAATTTTGACGACGTGATTTCTGGAATAGGTATCATATGGGGTAGCAAAGGTGCTTTTTCCCAAAAGGCAACTGAACTTTCTTTTCCTCTTTGAAAACGTTTCGCTTCTCATCCAAGACGTTTCTTCAGTTCAAAACTGAATTGCCTTTTGGAAAAAGCACCTTTGAGGCAACCATGACCTGGATAAAGAGTCTGCAAACCTTGGCAACTTTTAAGACTTGTGGACTTCAATTTCCAGAATTATTTCAGAATTAAGTTTGGAGACACCCCCTCCCCCAACCTGCATGATTGAGAATCTCCATAGACATATGAGTAGTGGAACACGCACTACTAAACTGAATTATATACAGTTGATGCCCTGTTTTCCAACAATGCATTTTCCTTTTCTCTGAAGATAAAAGAGTGTTGCCTTGCTGAATTCCTAAAATCCACCTTTATTTGTGTGTGTGGGGGGGGGGGCAGATGATTTAGACATTTCCTACAAGTGTGCTCAAGGAACTGCGGAATGGCTGTAATGGTATACGGAAGGACCTTGGGAGACAGGAGGAAGAATAAAATGGTCTGATAAAATTTGAGACCTAAGGAGGAGAGAGGGCAAAAGTATCTCAGAAGGGAGATTACGCTTTTGGGGAGCATAAAAGTGAAGGGTGTGTATGTCTTTCAGACTTGCAAGATTCTGTTAATGCAACCTTACAATAAAGATAGAGATAGTATCTTCTTGTCTGGAATACCTCGAAGATCTAACAGTGATTTAGATCAGGGGTCTCCAACTGTGGCAACTTTAAGCCTGGCGGACTTCAACTCCCAGAATTCCCCAGCCAGCAGGCTTAAAGTTGCCAAGGTTGGAGACCCCTGATTTAGATCACTCTATACATTAAGGAGAAGAAGGATTCACCTGGAATATTTTAATGAAAAGGAAAGGAGGCAGATATGACATTTCTAAGTTATTGTTCTCTCAACTGACATAATTTGCTGGGAGAGAATTGCAAGGAGGAGGCAGTTAAACATAGTCAAGTTTCTGCAGGATTCTAGGCCCCCTCATTATTCTGGTTAAAAACAGTCTAAAAACCAGACCAAGAGCTGAAGTGGTAATTTTGCCCAATTAGACAACAAAGAAGAAAAAGGTAGGAAAATAACCACTAGCTTCTCACTCCCATTAACAAAAGCCAGCAACAGTTAGGCACAGTGTTACTTTCGATGAGAATTTTACAGCCTCACTTTCAAACCTAGGAGTAAGATTTCACAGTCCAAAAAAAAGTTTTTAAGTTTTTATCTGGGAAAGTAACAGTGGCCCAAATCTTTAGTCAGGTCACAGATCAACAAAAAACAATACAAACAGCCAGAATGTTATCTTGGTAGATAACCACACATATCTTATATGGAAAAAGTGAAACCTAGTTCACCATATTTCATGAGCTGTTGGACAGTATTACTTGGTCTGTTGTGTGGATGTTTGGGTGGTTTAGGGGTGGGTGGTGGGTGGGAGTGTGTTTGGGGATTATGATGTGTGTTGGACCTGGTCTTTAGGTGTTAAGTGAATTTCATTGTATGGGTATACTGTGTATACACATACAATGACAATAAAGTTATGTATGTATGTATGTATGTATGTATGTATGTATGTATGTATGTATTTATTCATTCATTCATTCATTCATTCATTCATTCATTCCATTCCATTCCATTCCATTCCATTCCATTCCATTATTTTGGATCATATTGGAATATTGTTAGAGTTGTTACAGAAAGGAATTATTTTAAATGATTTAAATTATTTGCAAAGTTAATTTGGCAGAGAACTAAGTGGCCCATTCATGCATACTTTATATAAAATAGGCTGATCATAAAGAACTAGTTCTAGGTGTGGAATGAATATTTTAAACAAAGAAGCCTCAAGTAGAAAACTGCAACATGGGAAAAGCACATGTAATTCAGGGAGAAAACACGCAGCTGACATCTCTTTTTAAAATTCACCTACATTCAATTTCTTTTGGAAGGAGAACTGAGAATTATTTCTACATTTCATTGTTCATATATTTTATAATTTTATAGCTGCCACAACTAGATTTTGGATTGGAACAAAGATCCATTTAGCCTTGCATTTGGTTTTCGAATATGATTAGCTATATAAGCAAGAAGCTAGTAGTCTTCCTTCACCTCTTCCCTTTCACATTTAGTTCTTACAGGTTATCGCCACCAATGGGACTCATTCTTCATAAATTGCTTCAAATGACAAAACTAACAACTCTGTGACTAATAATTATGATTCCAGTGGTAGTGAATTACATTAATTATACATTGTGCAAAGTACTTTATCTCCAGCTAGTACATTTTATTGCTTGTTCTAAGTCCTAAAATTTTAGAAAAGGATTAAAATATCCAATGCCATGCATAATTATATAACTTCTATAGTAAAATATCTTCCTAGCCATCATTCTTTTCTCCTATAAAGGCTTTTATTCTGGAATTAAAACAAATAACTAACAAAATTATCAAAATATAATAAACAGGGAATCCTGGGAGTTAGACCCAGAGTAAGAAATCCAAAATCTCTTACCAGGATTTACAGGACAATGCTGTATGGTTTTCCTGAAGCAAACCTGAACTTCTTTTTGGGGATGAGGGCATCTTAATGACGTAACAGGCAAAAGAGTGAATTTCCCCCGTCTTTTGGCTTGTTGCTACTGCAAAGATTTTGGTATAAACATGCTCTAGCAACATCTTTTTTCCTGACATATCTCCATGAAGTTGTGTTCACAGTACACCAGGCCATGAGTGAAACAAGTTATATTTTTCTTAGCTGCATCAGTATTATTATTGAATATCAACAATTAAAGGAACCAACACTAAAGAAGGATGCTATAGGTTAGAACAGGGGTGTCCAACTCGCAATGGCATGTTGTCGTTACGTAACATATCACACTTTTTTCCCCTTCGCTAAACTGGGGTTGGGTGTGGCCAGCGTGTGACACATCTGGCCTGCCGGCTGCGAGTTTGACACCCCTGGATTAGAATTTGCTAAAATAGAAATAAAGGTACTAGAAAAGACATTCAGATGTTGCAATGTGTCTGTACCTAGAAAGATCAGACTCATGCAGGGAATGACTTTCCTGTGACACTTTAAGGAAGTGAAAGCTGGACTCTAAAGAAGCAGGAGTCTGTTGATGCTTTTGAACTTTGATGTTGGAGAAGACTCTTGCAAATGCTTTGGGCAGCTAGTTGTGCTTGTTTTTAGCTTTGTCTTAAAGAAACTAACTATTCACTCTGGGTTATGACAGAATGCAGTGTAAGTAAGAATGGTGTAGGAAGAAGGTTAAGAGTTGACAAAACTCTGTAGGCTTCCTCCATACCTGCTACAACACTGTGATTCAAGCACTTTAAAAGCAGATTATTTAAACCAGTTCCAAGGCACGACACCTGGCACAGGAGAGTAATTCCTGCACACATCATTCTGAGTCTGGATTACTGCAATGTGCTTGACATGAGGCTGTTCTTGAAGACCACCCAACAGAGTCAATTAGTTCACAATGCAGCTGCCGGCTCATTGCTTGGCAGTTGCTGTTATTAATATATCATTATACCCTGCACTGGCTTCCAATTAACTTCTGAGTGCAATTTAAGATGCTGGTGATTATCTCTAAAGTTGAAAATAGCTCCCTACCGAAACCCTCACTACTGTCTTCAATCCGAATCAAACTCACCAGCTCATTTATCTTGAAAGAGAAAAACTGTTGGCAGTCTTCCAATTCCACAAGCTTTGGAGGCTTGTAGGTACTGCTTTCCTGTGGTGGTACTTATACTTCTGAATAGGCCATGCTTTAGCTGAGGTGCCCTCCTAGTTTTACTCTTCCAGGAACAATTGAAAATAGAACTTCCTTAGATGACTGATGATGATGGTGTTGGTGATGATGATGATGATGAATGTAATCTAGTGGATGAGTTGGGGATCCAAATTGTCCAGAAGATTATCTTTTGTCCCTCCCCCACTTCAAAGTCAAAAATTAAAACACACTACACAGATTAACAGTTCTTTAGCCAGGTAACCGTCCTGAACACAGAAGCAAAAGTCTTATCTCATCTCTTCCTGGGATCCATTCCTTTTAACCCCTTTACCTGAACTCCAGGTTGCCTGTGTGCATCTGTTCCCCCAAGTGACTGAAGATGTTTACCCAAGGAAGTAGTTATGCTGCTACTACTTGTGGGAAAATGCCCCCCTCTTTTCTTAGACTCTGGATAGTCCAGAACATAATTAGGCTTTTATTAAAATGGTTCAGACTCTCCCTTTAATAGGGGATTATGTCCATATGGCTTTGGAATGTATGATAGTAGAACCCACACAAACTCACTAGGGCTGAGAACTAGGGGTGACATGATAGCAGTGTTCCAATATCTAAGGGGCTGCCAGAAAGAAGAAGGAGATCAACCTATTCTTCAAATCATCTGAAAGTAGAACAAGGAGCAATGGATGGAAACTAATCAAAGGGAAAAACAACCTTGAACTAAGAAGAAATTTCCTGAGAGTTAGAACAATTAATCAGTGGAACAACTTGCCTCCAGAAGTTGCTCCAACACTGGAGGTTTTTAAGAAGAGATTGGATAACCATTTGTCTGAAACGGTATAGGGTTCCCTGCTGGGGCAGGGGGTTAGACTAGAAGACCTCCAAGGTCCCTTCCAACTTTATTGTTATTATTCAATAGTAATATTCAATAATAAGTATTGTAATACTTATAACATAACATAACTAGTAATGTTATAATATAGTATCTATAGTATGGGGTATGGTATGGTATGGTATAATAACTTTTATTAAGGACTTTTATTTTTCAAAAATACAATTAAGAGGGTACTTGGAAAATAAGGGGAACTGAGTTCTTGCTTCCTAGATTTATCTGCATCTAACAACTATTCAACAGCAAACAGACATACAAAGACATAGAGCAGTGGTTCTCAACCTGTGGGTCGCGACTCCTTTGGGTGTCGAACAACCCTTTCACAGGGGTCGCCTAAGACCATCGGAAAACACATATTTTCAATGGTTTTAGGAATAATTTTATGGTTGGGAGTCACCACAACATGAGGAACTGTATTAAAGGGTTGCGGCATTAGGAAGGTTGAGAACCACTGACATAGAGGAACAAAGACCATTAATACACAGCTGAGCAAAACAGCACTACAAAGAAATAAAACATTCCTGATGTTTCTGCCTATACTTTCCCTGGCAGCTTTATCCCACTGGTTCCAGTTCTTCCAGGGTTTTTGGGCAGAAGGCCTGGCCTGAGTCACAAGGCCAGCCAAGACATCTGCTCTCATTCCTTGTTATTCTGAGGATTGCTGCCAGAAAGGCAACTTCTAACTCTTATCTCTGGAAGAGGCCAGTGGTTTTCTAAAACTATGTGGTATCTAGACTCGCCAGCCAGCCAGCACCATAAACCATTCCTTGTCAACAAATGCTAAAATATCAGACCCTGTCAGTGCCATGATTTTAAAATCAATTTTATATTCCATTCTTCAGACACTGTAATCAATTCTTCAACTTCAATTTTTTTCTCGTTACGTTTACTGATAGATGCTTTTCTAAAGCAATTCTGAGGTGGGATTCCATATTATAGTGAACGTGCAAAGAATATATCTGACCCAATAGTGAAAAATGGCTTGTATGGTCGCATTATTAAATGCCTGATGACATTTCTGTTCTGATGACATTTCTGTTCTGAGAGGCTGAAGGACAAATGAAAATAAGATGAAGAAATTATTATAATTTTAAAAACCCGGTTCAAAAATGCACTCTTGTAAACCACTTCTGCACAATTTTCTATAGCTGTAGTATTCATAATCACATCCATAGATTGTAATCCCCTTTCTTAGAATGATAAAGTGTCCAGGACATTTCACGCTACTCATTTGCTAACCCAAGACTTTGGGTTTGCTGTCCTGAAGCAGGAGGAATGGGGGTTTTCTGATGGATGTCTGGTCATGTTTCCTGCCATTGAACAAGGAGTTTGACATTTCTCTTGGATACAGTCTGTTTCAAATGAGTCATCTGGCTCATGAAAAACCCGCTCCAAGCAACTCACTAAGCAGCAACCAATCATTTTGATTGAAAATATGCAATTAAACCTAGTGTTGGCTTTGGATTGTATCTCTGTGCCAAGACATTTCCCACCCCATACCCGCTGTTTTAGTCCAAGTCCCACATTTAAAGGACAGAAATTCGTAACAGCTTTCTCAAAACTCCTTAGGAAATAGACACCTGCCTAAAATATTAGGTAAATATCTCTTTGAATAGTTTTAGTTTACATTAGTTCTGTATTCCTGAAGTCTGTTAAGAGCTTTCTCGCATGATTTGGCACAGAGTTTATTACTTTAAGTGTGAGAACTTACAGTAAAAGTCACAATTAAAAGCACTCTTGTACTCTCATACTGAATAGCAATACTTCAATCTTCAGGACAATTATTTTATGCATGCTCATAAAATGATACATAGCATATTTAGCATAAATGATCAAATATTTCTAAAAGCAGCATCTCTCCTTCCTGCCCATGCCTAGTTTAAGAAATGAAGGCAAATTTCCAGTCTCGAATGGTTATCTAGCATCATTCTCATGGCCTGACCAAAGTGCATGTATTTATAAAGCACCAATGAGCAAATAATACTCTAAAATAGATTGAAAATAGGCAGTTGGTATTTTAGAAAGTAAAAGTTCTCAAGCTAGTACTTTTACCTTTTCTTGTTAAGTACTACATTTTAAATTCATGCTTCTTCTTTTTGGCCCTACTGTCAGGCACAGGAAATCTGGAGCCAGAGTTAGGTCAAAATGAGTACAAGTTTATTTCAGTTTATGTCTAAATAAGAATATGAACTACTAACAGTCAAGGCAAACAGCCGATAGATAAGAGTCAATGGAATTCAAGGAGGACTGGACTTAGGTTTCTTGTGGACGTGAAGGGATCCAAACTGATGGCGTGCTTGACCCCATCTCTGGTCTCACCTAAGCATAATACATAAAATTATCTGCTACCATGTCCTACCTGTCAATGAATACTTCAGCTTCAACCACAACAATACACGAGCACATAATAGATACAAACCTATGGTAAACTACACCAAACTTGATTGCAGAAAATACGACTTCAGAGTGGTCAATGCCTGGAATGCACTACCTGACTCTAGTTTCTTCCCCAAACCCCCAAAATTTTACCCTTAGACTGTCTACTGTTGACCTCACCCCACTCCTAAGAGGTCTGTAAGGGGCGTGCATAAGATCACCAGCATGCCTACCGTCCCTGTCCTAATGTTCCCTTTTATTCGTATCCATTTCATGTATTCATAATTAGGCTTATACTTATATCTGTTATCTAATACATGCTTGACGAAAATAAATAAAATAAATAAATAAATAGATAGATAAATAGATAATTCTTTACTTGCTCCTTGTGAAGGAACAAGCATAGAAATACATATAAATGGCAAATATATTTATACATCATCATTCAAGGATGAGAGGAACTAACACCTTTAGCAAAGTAGGTTTGATAATGGGAGAAGAAGAATCTGGATGAGATGGGAGAAGAGAGCCCTGTTGTTTGCTTTCAGTCTTAAAATCTGCCGTCTGCCTTACCCAATTTCTTGTTTTCAATGTCATCACTGGATAATGTTGATTATGTTGAAAGTAGAACAACTCTCTACAATTTGATGGGGCAAGCCAACTTTCTAAATTTTTATTATCAAATTACTGGTTTCAACTACTAGCTTAAATTGTCCCAGACTGCATCAATATAGCAGTCGGTCTAGCAGCAAATACCCTATTTCCCCAAAAATAAGACATCCCCTGATAATAAGCCCAATCGGGCTTTTGAGCGCCTGCACTAAAGTAAGCCCTCCCTGAAAATAAGCCCTCCCTGAAAATATTTAAACACATGCACAGCCAGTCTCCGCCATTTCCTCTGCTTAGGGTTAGGAAGACAGAGCTAGAAATCATGTAAGACGGCAAGAGGAGCCCCGTCTTATTCCACACATCCCAAAATTATAGACCTGCCCAAAAATAAGGCCAAGCGCTTATTTTGGGGTTCAAAAAAATATAAGACAGGGTCTTATTTTCGGGGAAACATGGTATTGAAAATGTAATACTCTGAGGATTAGTTTGCTTGTGATGGAAAGTGTTAAAATATAACCATCTGAGAATACTATGGTAACTTATACATACTAACTATGTTAATATACTATGGGAGGCCATTTTGGTGAAGGAATGGAAAAACTGGGGAAAAAGAAGAGTAAATTAAGACCAGATTGAAAAACTGAAACCAGATGAAAACAAGTAGTAGTGAGTTGCAATACTAGCAGATAATCTAAGGCCACCAGGCACCAAAAAATAGGTTCTGGAAAAATATGGATCAATTTAGGACATGCAAAGGAATCTAATCAGAGACAAAAAGAACTGCATGATCTCCTGAATACAGACTAATAAATTGGTAAACTATTATAAGATAAATGGGGGAATATAAAGAAAGAACTGTCTCAGAATATTGTGAGAGAAAGACAGCAGTAAAACATGACAAGGTGGCAAGTAACAATAAATTGCTCCAGACAGTCTGAACAATCAGTAAGGACAGAAAGTGACATTGTCCAAAAGAGGGAACAGCAATCAAACTTCTTTCCAAGCAGGAAATCATACAAAAGTGGCAAATAAACAACAAACATTTGGTAATTGATTGATAACAAAAGACTATCTAAAACCAAATAAACAACAGCAGAACTTCACAACTACTTTTTCTCTAAAAGCTAACTGTTTAATGCAAAAATAAAGTGAATTAAAACAAACGAAAATAAAACTGCCATAATATTTCAAGAGCTACATATTTGACAAGATTTCAAGGCTGTTAACTTGTTATCTTGCCAATTCTGACTGAGGATGCCAAAGTTATATAACAGAAAAACTCACTTTCAAATGTTTTAAAAAAGATTTCTTTTTAGTTTTCTTTCCTACACTACAGGTCATCTGCATAAACCAGTAATAACTATATTTAATTGAATATTCACTATGTAAAGCAGTCTTTGGAAGAGTCCAAAAAGCTAGCTGTAATTATTATAATAATCTATGTTTGGGAAGCAGGCAGGTGATTACAAGCTTCTTGCAAGCATTTTAATGGTTCTTTTTATTTGACACCTACTATCATCTTAATATTGGATTGCTCCCACTGATCTGCAAAGCCAAAATAGATTTGCTCCTCTTTCATAGTTATACTAGACTAGAAATAGACACTACAATTCAAGGCTCTTTATGACGTTTTGCTTTACTTTTCCATTGGCATATTAATAAGCGTCCTATCATTTCTTTGTTGAATTTTAACTATCTCCACCATTTGGTTGCTACCACTAATTATATTAATGTGTTATTTTAGGGAGATTGCATTTTGACAATGGCTTATTATCAGCCATGTAAGACTAACAGTTTTATCCTGAAACTATATTTTTGTAGTTTTCTTGACAGCACTGACTGTCTAAAAATTATTATACCACATTCTCTGATGCTTTGATTATAAGTGCATTTCTTTTTAGCTATCCCCAAGCCATATCTTGGAATGAAAACATAATTCTTGTGCTCTGTTTTAAAGACTTTGGGTTGTTTATTTTACTTCTAGTCTATCTCACCATCTCACACGGTATAAAAATAAAAATCAAACTAATCATTGCAAGAAGCAGAAAGAGAAAGACATCATAGGTGCATCAAAATCTTCTACACAACCTGCATTAAATGGAATTTAACTTATTCAGAACATGCCCATGCTATAAAACTGTTGTTGGAATAGGAAGGGGAATTTAGTATCACATTTTGCTGAGCACTCTGAACTGAAAAATAATAAGAAATCCTGTAGAGCTGAGGAAGCGAAGTTGGCCAAGTAGCAGGAAAATATTTGTTAATCATCAGGTACAGGTTGTGTAATTTAATCACTCTGACAAAACCTTCTCCCCCCCGCCAAATTCTTCAAACTGATCAAGATACTGGTATCAAGTTAATACTCTTCAGCCTTGCCCACAACAAATGGATCATCCTCAGGTAAATCCTTTTTTCTAAATTACCTAAGAATAAAGTGTTTCTTAAGGGTGGAGGTTCATTCTCCGAGCTTGTGGGTTGGTTTCCGAACGTTTCGTTACCAGGCTAGGTAACATCTTCAGCGGAGTTTAGGAATTCCCTAAATTTCGCTGAAGATGTTTTCTAGCCTGGTAATGAAATGTTTGGAAATCAACCCACAAGCTTGGAGAACAAATCTCCACCCTCATCCTACACCTGAGCTATGTATATTCACCAGTATTGTAAAGTGTTTCTTGTATACAGCTGTGGTGCAATGCAGGTAGTCCTGGATTTTTTGGGGCAATCCAGGAAGACTCTTTAGCTCACAGACCCAGCCTTTTCAGGAAAACTTTCTTGTATTTATTATTTATTATTATTTATTAGTTTGATTTACATGCTGCCCTTCTCCGGAGACTCAGGGCGGCTTACAATGCTTTTAAGCAATAATTGAATGCCTTTGGATCCATGGTGTCTGAGATTAACATTAATTTTTTCGTGTACTTTTTCTATATTTTGACAAAAAATATATTGTGACTAATTCTATGAGTTTAATCAAAGCTCTGTCTATCTATCCATCTATCATCTATCATTATGCCACAACAGTAAGAATTAAAACACATCTGTTGATGTAGAATCAGCAAACGCTTACAAAGATCTTAGCCACTGATTTTATTAGAGTTTATGTTAAGACATATAATAATTTATAACCGTGCAATGTTTTTATAAAAAAATCTGCTCCATTAGACTACTTGAGTTAAGCAAGTGTTTGTACAGTTATTCATTAATTTGGCTTGTTTGAAGACAACATACTTAATTAGTATTTTTCATTAAATTTTGACTCCTCCCTAGCTCTGTGCTACATCCTGCTAAACACCCTTTTTTTCCTTCTTGGAACAGTTCTCATCTTTCTCGGAACAGACTCTGTTCGATGAAGAACTATTTTCTTTACTTTTAAAAAAATATTCTTTTATCATAAAAAATAAAATACAAAACAGTAAAACAAACAAAATGTAACAAAACAAAAGTATAAATTCAACCTAGGGGTGAAATGCTACCGGTTCACTCCGGTTTGGGCGAACCGGTAGTGATATAAACTACCGGTTCATGTCAACCGGTAGTAAAAAAAAAAGCTAACTTTTTTTAACCAGTAGTTTAAAAAAGCTACCGGTTCTTCCGAACCGATATTTCTGACAATCAGCTGTGCTGCACAGTTTAGCTTTGCTAGAAAGCAGGAAATCCTGCTTTCTAGCGAAGCTAAATCGCGCGGCACAGCTGATCCTCTACCTCGCTATTGTACTTACCTTCCCAAGCCTCCTTTTGGTGTGTACTGTGCATGTGCGCGCCCGCAGCGCGTGTTTGTTGTGTAGTGCGCATGCGCGCACAGCGCACATTTGGTGGGTACTGTGCATGCATGTGCAATGCACGTTTGGTGGCTAATGCGTATGCACGCACAGTGTGTACTTGGCGGGCAGCACATATGTGCGGCCAGCAAACCGGTAGCAAACCGGTTCAGATTTCACCACTGATTTAGCCCTAATATCAGCAACAAAAATAGTGTGCAAAAAAAGATGAAAAAATAATCAATTAAATTTAATATTGCTCAACAAAATACATATATGTATATATGTATGAAAAAGCAGTCAACAGGTTGAACTAAACATTACACTAATCTTCAAATTCCTCTGTTAACCATCTTTTATTATATTTAGCACGTAGAAAGTCCACAAACAGTTTCCAGTCTGTAATAAAGCTGCCTAGTCCATTATCTATAATCAAAGTAGTGATGAAGAACTATTTTCAAGTTACAGACATCTTTCTCTGTTGTAGCCTAGTTAGAAAACTGGTAACTACAAGTAGTCCTTGATTTACAATAGTTCGTTTAGTGACCATTCAGTTACAACAGCACTGAAAAAAGTGACATGACCATTTTTCACTTTTATGATCACTGCAGCATCCCCAAGGTAATGTGATTTATAACTGGATGCTTGACAACTGGTTTACCAACTGTGGCAACAAAAGTCGTGAAATGGGGTAAAACTCACTTAGCAATATAAATTTGGGGCTCAACCGTGGTCGTAAGTCAAGGATTACCTGTATTCTACGGTTTTGTATTTCTGTTTATTTATCTAGAAACAAAAATACATTGTTAAATGTTTTACAGTTATTAAAACTAAATTTTGAGAGTGTGACAAATCTTTCGCCTCTAGTTATCAAGAATGGATGGAATTGGTGTGTTACGAACTATAAACAACATATGGTGATATAATATTAACAGTCTGAAATAAATGCTATATACAGAAAATGCATTGCCCTTGAAAAAACCCATTAGACAAGATAGAGGTATACATTTAAGCCTCAAGAATTTCCGTAAGAAACATGCACTCACAATATCCTTGAATCTTAAAACTTTTTGAAAAAGGCCCTAATGTTGCAGGATAACTAATAAGAATCAATATTTCATTATGCACAGCATTATAAAATCTAAAATATTTAAACCGAATTTAAAGTAAGAATTTTGTAAAAATATTGAAACCTCTTATAGAATTTGGCGAGGTTTTCTAATCTTTTAAGTTGATTTTGCTTTTTCCATTTATGTCCTCAAACCCCTTTACTGTAACCCTAGGTTTGTCATCAATAACAACACTAGTATTCCTTGAGCAAAAGGCATGATACAAATTTAATAATTAAATAATCATTAATTTTCATAAAAACAAAACAAAAGAAAAAATGATTACAAAGTTTTCTACCCAAGGGAGAGATTTGTATGGAACTATAAAGCAAAGTTGTAGATTTCTGTTTACATATGAACTATGAGCTTCAAACTAGATCAGAGATAAGTTCTTGATAATAAAAAGGATTATGGCACACTAATTACTATTTTATGCTGATCAGATGAAACTATAGACAGTCAAAATTAATCTTGCTCAGTTTGCAATTCTATTAGAGTTTCACAAATACTTCCTTTGAATTTGCTATGGTTTAGGGCCCTCATCATCCCAGATAATTTATCTTTATCTCTCTTCACAGCAGAGGCCAGAAATCTTCTTTCTGCCTATTGTAATTTCTTCTGTTGGAAAGAAAATCCAGCCTTCATTTAGCTAAAGTTTTTGATACAAGAAGACAAAAGAATCTGGACAATGTCCCAAATCCAATTATTGAGATATCTGTCCAAACTAATTCAGAAAGTTAATATACAAGATCCAGTCTGGATTGGTTATCGGAGCCAGAGGTTTTGCCTTCTAAGCTTTCAAACTCATGCTGGAACCCATCTTCAGGGAATTTGACACATTCTGCTAGAGAGAAGTTCCCTGAAGATGGGCTCCAGCATGAGTCCAAAAGCTCGGAAGACAAAACCTCTGGTCCCGGTGACTGACCCAGATTGGATCCTGCAGCATTATCCTGGGACACATATATACGCCCTCATTTGTGAGTTAATATATAATACCATCTTAACTTAAACGCAGAAAAGCAATTATAATTATGCTAATCACAATCAGAACGTCTGCTTGGGATAAAATTTATGTTATTGCCATATGCATCTATACATACAGAGACAAGCCAATAAGCAAATATTGACAGAGACGTGTCTGGTAATGTTTATAATTGGGTAAACATTATTTTTATAGCGTGCACTTACCCGAACTTCTTCTTCTCTGAGATCTGGCATGGTGCTAATGCAGAGGGTAACTGCAGTGATGACAACAAAAGAAACCGATATGCAAGCAAATATTTTTCCTGGGATCCCTGAATGAGGATTTTCTACCATGTCCCTGAGCTTTCTCATGCACAAATGCAAGCGGCTGCTGTCCTTGAAGGCACTTTCAAGGGGTGCTTCATTAGGTTCTACTTCTTCTTCAAACAATGCCGCCTCCGCTATCTCTTCTTCTTTCTGTCGTAGTCTTCTTCTACAGCACCACTCCAGATGTTCCTCTTCTATCCCCCAGTAAACCAGTTCATCTTGGAAAGAGAGAGCGCACATTTCCCTGAGGAGCCTTAGCTTCCCAGCAGTCAAAAAAGTCATGATGGTCCTGAAGGCACAAGGATTGCGGTCAAAAAAGAATTCATTGCAGTTGACATCATAATCATCACATATATCCATTATTTCGTCATAGTTGTTGCATGATTTTAACTTTCCAAGCCTGGTCAAGGGACAATTCTCTAATGTGGTCCATGGAATTTTGTATTTTATGCCACCTACATTGATTATCACATTCCTGGTTCGGTCCTCCCTACAGGCAAAACAATACAAGTCTTCCCCAGGACTGAGAAGTTTTGCTTTTTTGTAGAAGACGCCTTTCTTTGTCTGCACATCACAAAGTGTTTCCAAGTTGTTGTAAGAGTATGCAGTAAATTCGGGCTCTGCATTCCCAGGCAGCAATGCCATTTCCTGATACATTTGTTACATTCATGAAGGGGCCAGAGCAGTTGAAGAAATGAGAGTATTGACTAGTGAGGATAGAAAAG
Source organism: Pantherophis guttatus (assembly GCF_059756535.1). Classification (NCBI taxonomy): domain Eukaryota; kingdom Metazoa; phylum Chordata; class Lepidosauria; order Squamata; family Colubridae; genus Pantherophis; species Pantherophis guttatus. The sequence goes on from NC_142065.1 coordinate 153,533,878, forward strand.
GTGAATATATTAGTGTCAGAAATTGCATTTTTAATAAAGGCAAAACAAACCCCTTCTGATGCTATCATCTACATTACGATTACATTTTTCTCAAGAAACCTTGTGGTTTCCCTCGATATTCCTACAATGTACAGAAAACAACTAGAAAAATAGTTTTCACATTTCGGAATCCAACAAATATAATTAAGTATATGTAAAACACATCTTTACCTGTAAATCTTCAATAAATTTGAACGTGAGAATCTTCAACATATGTCACACAATTTAAAAATTCAAAACAGAAAAAGCAACTTTAAAATGAGGGGAAGGGCATTCAAGATGTGGAGAATTGTTAATTTGTCCTCATAAACTTTGCTTTGACTCCTTGCATCATCAACCACATGCCCTACAGTTCTCTACACAGACAACCTAAGGAAGAAGGGAATCGGATGGATGGATCACATGTGAACATCTCCATGGGCCTGAATAAATTCCCACATATTTTGAATATTATAAATTTCCATAAACATCTTCAATTTCATTCTGTAATTGCCATGAAGGGGGGGAAAAAAACCCTGCAACTTTTCATGAGAAACAGGTTGTCCACAGGTACCTAATAAATCAGGGTAAAATGTCTTTGTCTTTTATTGCAAATTACCAAATAACTTATTTCTTTTCAAAATGGAACATACATTCATTAAGTCTGGGCAGATAGAATGTAGAATTTTATTTCTGAAATTTGATCACATTTTTAAGCATTCCTTTATTTATGACCATGACTTCCAGTCCTGCTTTAGGCACAAAGCCAGCTGGGTGTCATTGGGCTGGTCACTTTCTCTCAGCCCTAGGAAGGACGAAATGGCAAACCACTTCTAAAAAACATTGCCAAGAAAGTTGCACTGACTTGTCCAGGCAATTTCCAAAAACTGGACATAATTTAATAGGAAAAAAGAAATCTTATTAGGACAAAATAAGAAAGTACTGTTTTTTTTGTTATAGCCTTTTAACCCATCAATTAACCCATTTAATTTTCAATTGTAATTATCTTTAGACTCATACAATAATTCCTTGAATGTATCATGATAAATTTGTAGTATTCACTAGAATTTTTAAAGCTAAATTTTAAAAAATTCAAGCCAAACTATTGATAGCATAGAAGATATTCATATCAATAAACCCAGGGGTATAATCAGCTCATTGCTTGATTAAATTTCAGTAGCAGATATTCTGAGTAAAGTATTGGTCCAGTTTGAATTGTACTCCATTAGAATATGGCTGGACTACTATTTCAAAATATATAAAAATATTCTCCAAATTGATAATGGTATTATTTCCAGCAAAAAACAAGAAAGTTTCATTCTCATGAATTCAGTACCTCCAAAAATCAGTTTCTCATGAAGAGTTGCAAGATATTTTTTTGGGGAACTTTTACAAATATAAAATTATTTGTATATTTTTTATTCTTATTATTGTCTTTATTGTATTTTAAGCAAAATAAGAATCTGAGTCTGATATCAGGATTTACATTTGTGATCATAATATTCTTATATAACTGTATACATTTGTTCTTTATGGTCCTAGAATGAAAATGTACAAATAAGAATAAACGAAGACAGCATTCTACCAATTCCTTTATTTATTTATTTTAGCGTACATACAATTTTCCATTCTCTGCTTGGTGATGCTAAGGTTCACTTCTGTATGTAAATATCGTATCAATTTAATGACTTCAGCTATCAGAATGCCAAACAATGGGTAACTGGTATTTTAACCAGGCAGATATATAGATGAACGTATAAAATATTGAGGGTTTTGACAGAGAAGATTGAGGGAGGGAAGATGTCCCAAAGGACAGTGGTGTATTTTTCTTATGTAGTGACATATAATATAGAGCTTTATTAAGCACTAGCTGCAGTCATGCCTAGCTACTATTCTTGGACAGGAATATGCTATGTTACTTCATCCAACGGGCATGAGAAGAATGGCCATAGGCAAGGCAAATGATGCCCAGGGTGTCCTCGTTCAAATGACACAACCTACATATTTCTATCAGATATCACGATATTACACAAACATGCCATTCAGATTTACACATTATCATTTTGATGGCACTGTAAATTGTTGCACCACTGCTGGGAGCTCTATTGCTATTAGCAACCTGATGCTACCACCTCAGGAATTGCCCTTCCGTTATTTTTCTTCAAGAACAGAAAGGTACCTCGGCCTTCAAAGCATTTAAATCAGGGGACCCAATTCAGCCTCCAGGCTGCCAATGTTAAGCTTACAGTGTCCATAGAACCAAATTGTAATTTTGACAGAAAGAGAAAATGATTAAATACATGGAAATCACCATATTATTAGTACTGAGATGATTTCACCACATTTTAATTGAATTTAAATCAATTTTAGCTTTGTCCTGACTCTATCCATTTTTCTTTCTGGCCATTTTTAGTATTTAGAGTTTGGTTCAATTTCTGGCACAATAATCTAAAGGATAAAAATGTATTTCTTAGCTCGAAAGCTACACATCTTTGGTTGAAAGATGACCTTGTATGGCTGCTGAATTTGTCCAAGCTAAAGTGGAAAATAAGAATACATTAAATAAATTTTGATAATAATAATAACTATCACTATTATGAAGCCAAAAAGGAAAACAAGAAAAAGTTAATTTACACGTACTCTTGTATTATTTTCCTTTCAATTGTAATTTTTCCACCTTCCCAACATTCCCTCATTCTCTCTCACTCTCTCTCTCACATACACACACAAACCCTTTTCACTGTGACTTGCAATATGGATGCATCTAAATTGACTTCCACATGTCAATCTCCTTGTTGCATCTGAACAAATATCTGTATGTTAATGCCATTTTGTCTCCTTTGCCACCAATCATGAGCTTAAAAAGCAGATACTGAAACTGAAAGTTAAAAATACCTACAGCACAATGGAAGCTGTTTTCTAATACCAGATATAAGGCTATTAGGATCATTAACAACTATAGTCTGGAAGGTAATTATGAAATTTAAAAACCTTATTATAAAGCAGAATATGAAGAACTCTCTTTAGAGCTTCAAGTGAATTCACACAAAATATCTTGTTAACTACAACAATCAGTAATGGTAATTTCTATTATAACCTTGTCATGCTTCTTATTAATTTACATTAAAGTGGTAAAATACTAGAAGATCTAATTGAATACTGAAGTTCCATTGGTGACCTAAAATAAAAAAAAGTTACCTAAAAATTATATTCAACTCCGAACTCCATTAAGCTCTGAACAGCTTGTAAATAGGAAGTAAAATCAAGAATTTTGTGCCCCTGTGTATTCTAATTGGGTTTACTATATTTTACATACCATTATTGTATAATATACCACTTCAGATCTACAGTACTTCATTTGATCATAACCAATCTATATTCTGAATTAAAATCAATAAAATATTTTCCTAAATAAATTGTATACCATTACCAACTGTTATGTTCTCTCTTGATTTATAGCTCAGTTGGACAGGTTAACCTCTAAATGCATGGGTACGAGATTATATTGTAATCAAACAATAATATATATTTAATTTAGCAAAGTTGTTTTAGAACTGCAAAACTGAAAGAAGCACATTCTAACCTTTAATACCAACCACAGGTTGAATGATTGTGAGGTTTACTGCGTATGCTAGATTTTGTTACAACAATCTATTTAATCTTCCTTAAAAATATTTTGATCAAAAGACTGGCTATCAAATCTTTAAATGAATATAATATTTAAAAATACTTTTCAAAATTGAGTGAGACTTTTAGATTTCAGAAAAATCCAAAAAGTTGTGTTGTGCACCATATTAAAAAAAAAGCTTGGAAGAGTATAGATTACTTCTATTGAAGGAGCTCTTAACATTCATATATTATTCACATGATAAATGTGATAAATTAATAACTTCTAATAGAAGAGCACAATAAATGCAAGTAAAGTAACAAGAATTGATCTCATATCAGAGAATTCAGAAGTCAAAGTTAAAGATAGAAACTGGTTTACAAATAGCAAAAAAACAGAACTGCATAAAAATACTGGTGGTTTGGAGTTTGGTAGAGAAGACTTAAATGGAAAATTTACTCAAAGAGTGTTTTGATTTTAGATCATCGTTTTTCAAACTTGGCATCTTTAAGATGTGTAAACTTCAAGCTGGCTGAGGAATTGTGAGAGTCCACACATCTTAAAAGTTGCCAAGTTTGAAAAAAACATTAATCTAGATCAAAATGAACTATTGGAAATTCAATAAATATACTGACTAAAAAACACAGACAGCAGAAAGAAGAATCATATTATGTACTTTAAGAGAAAAAAATGCAGTATTGGAATAAAGGAGCATAAAACTTTAAAATTTGGAGGCACAATAAATGAAGTTTTATTAGATGTCCCACAGGGTATATTAAGAAAGAGAAGAGATTTGAGATTTCTGACAACTATTTCTCAAGGGGAAAAAAGATCAGATTAAAGTAGGCTACTCAGATTTGTTTGTGGACTTCTATGGATTGCAGTAAAACCTTTAAATATTCAAAAAAGAATATGACAATTGAATGTCTGAGTCATAAACAGTTACAGATTAAATAAGTACAAAAATTACCCAGAATCAATTGATTAAAAACTAGACTAATCTATTTTCACTACATTTAGTATTAGGCAGCCTTGACTCAGTTCTTGGTATATTTTATAAGCTAAATATTTTTTTAGCAGTGAACCTCTTGCTAATCAATCCTTCCAACAATTTCCCCCTAGTCTTTCACCTTTCATTTAATCTCATCCAACATTTCTACTCCTTCTAAATCATAACATCCTAGATTTACCTCCTGTCACTACAACCCCTCTTTTTTATTGCCATCCAACAACAATCTTACTTTTCTAACTTTCCCAAATGTTCCATTTCTTCATACACATAGCAAAAGCATGCATGTCACCTTGGGAAAAAAAAAAGACATTGCATGTCTGTGTAGGCGCATGTGCAGGCATGTGTATAGCCATTAGGTCTAGCAATATCCAAAATAAGAAAAATGTGCTTTTATCAACGTAAGTCGAAGTAAACGTTTCCTTTGCCTAATGATGAGAATGTTAATGTTAAGACCATAAACAAGGTAGCAATCTGAGCCAATGTTTCTGCGTGGTCACTTGCTAAATTGGTGCTCAGAAAAACCTTAGAGATATGATCAGTTTGGAACAAGATTCCAAAATTAGAAAGAAAAATGTAAAATAATATTAAAAGGTCCATAATTTGAATTGCTAATTTAGTTTCCCCATATACTGAAATTCAGCATGCTATGTCTTAATTACATTTGAATCCTTTCCAAAAAGCTTGGTTCAAACAGCAGCAGAATAATTGCTAGGGGTCAGAATCACAACTTCATTCTTAAATGATCTTAATCTTGTCAATAAGCAAAAGATAATAGAATACCCTTCAGGTATCCATTTCTGGGCAAGTGCAAAAAAGTCCATCGTTCTAACATCCACCTCAAATGTTAGTTACTGGCATATTATATATAGTATCTCTAGGATCTCTGAAATGGGAATCAACTGGTGAGCTTGGAAGGAAATATTTGGTTCAAGAACGAACCAGGAGTTCTGTGAAACGCAAAATGATTTTGCAGAATGCACGGATAATTTTCAACTTTGTATTATTAATGGTCCATGTTCTGCATTGGGTGAGCATTCCTGTTTGAAAATGTAATTTAATGCGAATTTCCTGCCTCCTACTATGAAGTGTCATCATATATAAATGAAAATTAGAAGAAAAAATATTCAAGGATGGCAATGGAGTTCTTGGAGTTTTTTAAAGTTTTGTTTCTAAGCAACGCACAGGCTACTATAATTCAGATACAACAGATATTGTTCTTCTATCTAGACATATTAAAGGCACTGTGTGTCAGTTTCAAACACCACATACACATTTTACACTTGTCAGGATTTTATTTTCCTCACCCTGTCAAAGGGTGCTATGTTTTCAAATCCTATTACAACGGAGAAATAATCTGAAGTTTTGATTCTTTCAAACAAAAACAAAAAAAATCAAACATGTATTTTCCTTTCAACAGATTTCTGAGAGTGTTATCTCATACCTGTATCATATTCAAAAATAGAAATGGTTTTAGAATAATCTATCCACGGCTTCTATCCATTTGGTTATCACAGACTGGCAAGTCTCAAACTGTTCCCAAAGCCTCATCTGTTCTTCAAATAATGAATTTTCCTCCTTGCAATATGTCTGTTAAGTATGTATATCTCTTTCTCCAGTCTGAATTGTACCCGGTTCCTGAACCAGATATCTCAAAATAAATATGCCTGGCAAACTTAATTATCCATATTTAAAGTGTGTCCAGTTGACTCAGAATATTCATTCACACGAACCTGAAACTAAATTACACATGCATGATCAGCAAATGAAATGGAGGCTAGGAGAGCATAAAAAGCCAGTAGGGAATTTGAGTTCATGAAAAGATAAGACAATTTTATTCCAGAAAAATTGTCACAATGAATTCCATGGAGCTTATTTCTGCACAGATTTGTGCATGACTCCAATGAAAATCTACATAACATCTGCACCAGAAATTTGCATAGCAGTACAGTGATTAACGATATATTTCAAACAAAAACAAATGTATAGTCATATCACAGAAGTGATTTATCATTAGTATTGGACAGTAGCCTATTTCGAGGATGAATTTGAAAGCTGTTTTTAGCTTTTTAAACTCTAAGAAACCTGTTTGGGTTTTTTTTTGCCAAAACTACAGATAGTCCTCGACTTAGGATCACAATTGAGCCCAGAATTTATATTGCTAAGTGAGAAATTTGTTAAGTGAGTTTTGCCCCATTTTACAACCATTCTTGTCACAATTGTTAAGTGAATCACCACAGTAGTTAAATTAATAAGATCGTTGTTAAATGAATCTGGCTTCCCCATTGACTTTGCTTATCAAAAGATCGCAAAACAGGATTACTGACACCTGGGACACTGCAACCGTCATAAATATGAACCAGTTGTCAAGCATCCCAATGTAAATCATGTGACCATAGGGATGCCGCAAAGGTCATAACAGTGGGGGGTTCGGCCCGGTTCTCTCGAGCCAGTAGCGGTGATGATATGACGTCACTGAACCGGTTCTGGCCCCCCGCCCCCCGCGTTATTCTTACCTTTTATTTGGCCCCACCCCCAATCTATTTCTGCCTCCTGAGTCCCAGCTACTGGCTAGAGGGAAAAAACCTGTTTAAATTCTTGCTGCGGGGCTTCAAAGGGCCGCCCTACAGCTGATCAGTGTTAAAAGAAAACAAATGAGTAGACCAGTGCCTGCAAAAATACATGAGTAGACTAGTGCCTGGAAAAAATAAATCGGTAAATCGGTACAGCTCTACAAGCAGTTAAAAGCCTGGTAGACCAGTACCTCGGCTAAATCCTAAATAATTGTCACATGACCATCAAGTCACACCCACAAAATAAGCCACGCCCACAGAACCAGTAGTAAAAAAATTTAGAACACACCCCTGGGTCATAAGTGTGAAAAACTGTCATAATTCACTTTTTTCAGTGCTGTTGTAACTTCGAATGGTCATTAAATGAACTGTTGTAAATTGAGACTACCTGTATTCTGCCTGTACACTGACAAAGGAGTCAAAGCAAGCAGAGCTAAATAAAGGTGCTTTTTTATAGCGGGATCATATTTGTAAATTCTCTTTCTTGAGCAAGGAGGGGGGTGTTTTCCTCCAAACTTTTCAGTTCATTGACTCCTTCATGAAGTTGCAAATTGTTCATCGACCCCGAAACATTTATTATATGAATATAATTTAATAAATATTATTTTAACAGTATAACAAATAATAACAACAATAACTAAATACCAGCTATATCAAACTGGCCTACAAGGAAGACCAAACGAAGAAACAATGGACCACCTAGTTAGCTACTGCAAGAAGATCATACAGATCACACATGCCACTTCATACCCCAGACTTCACAACTGTTGATAAGAAAGGCAAAAAAGACTGAATAGTGGACATCTGAGAACAACAGAATAGAATAGAAAGAACTGGTGAAAATCACAAAATACCAAAACTTGCGAACAGAAGAAGGACTAGTGTTTACAGAGGGTAGTACCAATAGTGATAGGCACCTTAGGTGTAATCCCAAAATAACTGGAGTGCCACTTGAATACCATCGGCATTGACGAAGTCACCATCAGTCAATTCCAAAAGGCAGCTTTACTCAGAGCAGCTTATGTCCAATGACGATGGTATCTTTAACACTTTCAAACATCAGTGTCTGCCTAATCTAGGTTGCTGGGAAAGACTCAATAGGTGGATAAAAACGCCAGATCCAGTTTAAACATTTGGCTGACTGTGTAACCAACAATAACAATAATAGATAGACGCGTTGAAATTTGACCAATTTGGGAATCCCTGATGTAGTGGAAGATAAGAGGATCATATGGCATCCTGGGAGCCCATTCAAAAGAGTAGGCAAAACCAGAGATTGGAGTCAAGGTAAAAATTATTTGACTTAATCTAGATAATTATATTTTATATATACTTAACATTTTTCTCCATATTTTAATAATTTCCTCTTTCAAGCGCACTACAATTTAACAGCATGTGAATGAGGTTCCAGAGATTTAATTTTTCTTTAGAATAAAACTATGTACTTAATATTAGACTATGTAAATATTAAAAATGATAGTGTGCTGTGCACAAATGCAGCAAATTTCTGCTATTCGTTAGCAGCCTGGCTTTTTCAGACTTCCATGTGTTTCTATTAAAAAATGCTGCTATATTAAGAATAAGATTACTAACTACTGGACATCTTTAAGTAGCAGCATTTAAAGCTTGAATAGAAGATTGGGAAAAAAATAGGCTGTTTTATTGTACAGTAGAGAGGAGCTGTGCTCTCACATGATTCAAAATACTTCAAAATTATTCTCAAAATATGCATAGACCTATTAGATATTCTGAGCAGTCATTTAAGTGAAATGCAATAAATTTTGGCTATAGTTTTCATACAAACAGTTTCATCTACAAAAGAAATTCTGATATATATATATATATATACACACATACATACATACATACATACATACATACATACATACATATCAGGAATTAAAATCCCAAGCATAGCATTGGGAACAAATACTTTAACCAAAAGAAAAAGAGATAAAACTCACCTTTTTTTCCCAATAAAATATAACAGATTTTTAAAATCCTTATTTCCATTATGTCAGCTGCAAAATGATGGATACATCTAAGATATGGTGATTATTATCGTTTTATTTGTAATAGTTAATGCTGAATAGGAACTAAGTCAGTGGGAGTAGAAAAGACTCGAAACTTCAGCTTTGCTTTTTATGAAGCCAGCTACATACCGGTAGTACATAATAAAAAAGCCACCCACTGACTTACATATCTAAGGAAAGATTGACGTAAGTCTAAGACATGCGTGGCCAACCTTTTGGCTTACCTGAGCCACTTTGATTGAAGAAGAATTGTCTTGGGCCATATATAAAATGTATAATATAGATAATGTATATAAAATTACATAATAATATTAGAAGTTTACAATCTTGTGGGGCAACATTACTAGCCATTCAGGGCCACATCTGGCCTATGGGCCACAAGTTGGACACGCCTGACTTTAACCACTACCCTACACCAGCTTACAATTATTCAGCTATCGTAACACATACTTTAAATTATACGCTGTGCTAACCGGGGCCTTACATTGTTTTAAATATGATAATGAAATTTCACTAAATTTGCTTCTGTACATGCATAATGGTGATATTTAGTGATACAAAAAGCAAACAAACGTAGTGCAACAACAAAAAAAAAATCAAAATACAGTGCTCCTCTTTAATTACCTCTCCCAGCAATTAATTTTCTGCTTTGTCCTCCAAAAGTCAGTCAATAGTTCACCCAATTGGACCGTTCTGAGCTGGATGGTTGTGTTTTTATATTTTTGGGATGAACAAATTCATATAAGACATTAAATTACCGAATGTATTTTCTATAAAATATTGTTGGATGGAATCAAATATAAAACTCTGAAGACTGAAATGTAACTCCATTAATATGTTTTCCAAATCGTATCTCATAGTTTTAATGCAGTCTTAAGTGTTGTCTTTTACCTAATATTTGATGCTGGATAGGAGGAAAAATCCCTCTTCATTCCCTCTTCCCAAAGAGTGTTCTATATAAATTCAATTCCTAATGTTTTATGATAAAGTTTTACTTTATCATAAAATGCCCTTGAAGTGATGTCCCAGTGCCTGGAGGCTGTGCGGATCTGGATGGGGAGGAACAGGCTCAGGCTCAACCCTTCCAAGACTGAGTGGCTGTGGCTCCCGGCATCCCGATATAGTCAGTTGACTCCATCACTGACTATTGGGGGCGAGTCTTTGGCCCCCACTGAAGGGGCTCGCAATCTGGGAGTCCTCCTGGATAGGCAGCTGTCTTTGGAGGAACATCTGACGGCTGTTACCAGGGGGACCTTTTATCAGGTTCGCCTGATTCGCCAGTTGCGGCCCTTTCTTGATCGGGATTCCCTATGCACAGTCACTCATGCCCTCGTCACCTCTCGCCTTGACTACTGTAACGCTCTCTACATGGGGCTCCCCTTGAAGAGCACCCGGAGGCTCCAGCTGGTCCAGAATGCAGCAGCGCGGGTAGTGATGGGAGCAACATGGCGCTCCCATGTAACACCACTCCTGCGCGAGCTGCACTGGCTCCCGGTGGTCTTCCAGGTGCGCTTCAAGGTGTTGGTTATCACCTTTAAAGCGCTCCATGGCATAGGGCCTAGCTATCTCCGAGACCGCCTACTGCTACCGATGACCTCCCATTGACCCGTGCGCTCCCACAGAGAGGGCCTCCTCAGGGTGCCATCAGCCAAACAATGCAGGCTGGTGGCCCCCAGGGGGAGGGCTTTCTCTGTGGGGGCTCCCACCCTCTGGAATCAGTTGCCCCCGGAGATAAGAAGAATCCAGGACCTCAATGCCTTCCGTCGTTCCCTGAAAACCTATCTTTTCCAGCAAGCCGGGTTGGCTTAAGAAGAAATTTTAAAACTTTTAAATCCTTTTAATTAGTCTGTGATTTTTAATTTTTTGGGCCAAATTTTATATATATTTTTAAATGTTTTAATATTTGTATTCTATGTTTTTTATCTTGGCTGTACACCGCCCTGAGTCCTCAGGGAGAAGGGCGGTATATAAATTCGAAATTAAATTAAATTAAATTAAATTAAATTTACTTGATGTATGGCAGACAATTTATTCTGTATTGCAAAGAAACCAACCATGTACTATCCTGTAGTGAATCATACATATCGGATAGGTATTTTTGACTTTGAATTTTGTACAATAAAACAGAGTACAGTAGTTGAAAAACAATGAACAAATCAAATGACAGGTTACCAAAGTGATGAAACACTTCCACCAGTGATGGTGAACCTTTCTGGCATTGTGTGCCAAAAGTCTGAGCGCGCGAGCGCTGTCGCACTCCCGCGTGCCGGAACCCATAATGCAATGCGCGCCCCCTTTCATGCATGTGTGCACGACACCCCCCACACTCCCTCTATACATGTGCCCACACTGCGCATGCATGCCCTCCAATGCGCCCCCCCCCACTTTTTCCAAGTGGGCCGGCATACCTCTTACCAGAGGACAACTAGGTACCGGCCCGTTCCCTGGTGAGACAGCTGTTCCCCGCCCGGCGCATGGTGCAGCCAAGATGGCGGGGCCGGAAGTGCCCCCGAGGAAGATCTGAACGCACGGCTTGCCTGGGCTCCTTCCCACTGGGACCTGCAGGCCGAGCAGGTGGTGGACGGGGACTGGCTGCACCTATCACCACCTAAGTGGAAAGCCCAAAGGGGCATCCCAGATGCGTATACTGCCCTCAGCGCTTCCCCGACGCCTGCCGCCACTGACACTGAGCACTCGGCAGCTGGAAAAAACAGGAGCCACCACATTCGCCCAGCTCAGCCCCGCAATTCTGCTCAGCTCAAGTTCATGAAAATCATGTGGTGGCCCTTGAAACTGTAGGAGGGAACTGGCTCCGAGACCGGGAGGCAGCCTTTGGCAGAACCAGCCCAATGGGGAACTGAAAAGAGAGGAGCTTTTCCCTTCTTCCGCCTTGCTTGTGGGCTGTGGGATTCGGGGTGGTTCTAGAGCCGGAATTCGCTTGGCTGATGATCGGGCAACTCCAAAGTTTCCTGGTATTCGTTCTCTTGCCTGTCTTCTTTCCCTGTTTAAAAGAGCCATGCTTGTAGAGGGGAGAGATCTGACTAAAGAGCTGTGCTTTAGCTGTGCTAAAGAGCTGCCTCCTGCCTTCCACGATCTCCAAAGTTCCTCCCCCATCGAATCCTGGCTTTCTCCTGCCTTCTCCAATCTCCAAAGTTCCTCCCCCATTGAATCCTACCTTTTTACTGCCTTCCACGATCTCCAAAGTTCCTCTCCCATCGAATCCTAGCTTTCTCCTGCCTTTTCCAATCTCCAAAGTTCCTCCCCCATTGAATCCTACCTTTTTACTGCCTTCCACGATCTCCAAAGTTCCTCTCCCATCGAATCCTAGCTTTCTCCTGCCTTTTCCAATCTCCAAAGTTCCTCCCCCATTGAATCCTACCTTTCTCCTGCCTTCTCCGATCTCCAAAGTTCCTCTCCCATTGAATCCTACGTTTCTACTGCCTTCCACGATCTCCAAAGTTCCTCCCCCATTGAATCCTACCTTTCTACTGCCTTCCATGATCTCCAAAGTTTCTCCCCCATCGAATCCTAGCTTTCTCCTGCCTTCCACGATCTCCAAAGTTTCTCCCCCGATTGAGTGCCTCCTGCCTTCCGTGCCTCCTCAGATCTTTGCAGTTTCTCCCCCCATCGCGTGCTAGCTTTCTCCTGCTTTCCTGCCACGGAGAGGCATTTGCAGAGGGTAGAACCTGCAGAGATCGGGGAAGGGCCTGCCTCCGTGCATGCGTGGCAGAGCCTGGAAGACCAGCTGGCCAATGAGAGGTGCGTGCATGTGCGGTGGACCTGGGCTGGGGCGATGGCTGGCGTGCCGGCAGAAAGGGCTCTGCGTGCCATAGGTTCGCCATCATGGACTTACACTGTTAAGCTGTCAAATTGGAGATCTACCAATCAGTATCTGATACTGGTTACAAGAGTTTTGAATGAACATGAAAGCTCTTATAGAGTTCTAAAAATAGGAGCCTTGAGCAACACACAATTGCTCAATCAGATCTATTTCTAGAATTGTTTAGAGGTTAAGATACTATCCTCACAAATACAGTGCATAAATAAAATTATCCTAGGAAAACATCAAGGCTTTAATATTTTATTTTTAGCCGAGGCCCTCCTTCCTGCTATGTTGTCTCATCAAGGTGAAGATAGAATATGGAAATAGCATTAAAGAAGATGTGCAGCAGCTATTATTGAAACCTGAAATTAATCTGGAAAGAAAGATTCCCTGCAGCCTCCTGGGCCCAAAAATGGGCTGGGGGGGCACACCGCACCCCCATACTCCGCACCGCCCATGCATGCATGACCCCCGTGCATGTACACACATCTCCCACATGCATCCTGCCCCCTCGCATCCCGAAAATCAGCTGGTTAGTGGGAGGCGCACATGCGCATGCACGGTTGAGCTGAACTGGGTGACAGCTCATGTGCCCACAGAGAGGACTCTGCATGCCAGCTGTGGCACGCATACCATAGGTTCGCCATCACGGCCTTATAACAATAAAATAGATAGAATTACAGAAGTTCACGCAGGGTCTGTTTCTTGACCTGGCCTAGCTTGAAGGACTGACATCAGATGAATATTCCTGGGGAGCTGAACAAAAAATGCTGGGAATGTACCTCAAGAGTATATGCTCCCAAAACGGTCACCCAAAGGATAAAGGTCATCGCAGCTGTCCAACTGAAGCGGGAATTTTCATTGGTTAGCTATAATGTAGGAAGATGATGAAGGTAGATGATCACTGTAATGACATTGGCAAAGAAATAACTTCATCCTGCATGGAGAAGGCAATGATAAACCACTCTTGTATTTTACTAAGAAAGCCACATGGTTAGGCAAAATAAAGTAATTGACAATATCTGAAGATGGCCTCTCAGGACAGATGGCACTCAATATACTACTGAGGAACTGCTGAGGATCCTTTAGAGTATTAATGATGTTTCTGAAGCAGCTAGATTAAACCTTCAGTACATCTAGTTATTGATACTGATAAGAAAATGTAAAGCTGCAAAGAGAGAATTACAGTGGAAATCATGGAACGTAAGAAGCATTAATATACTGAAAAATAAAAGGAATCTTTATAATAGAGATAACCCCATATTAATGACAAGTATAACAACCAGTGTTAAAACTGACAATGATTATATTGAATTAATGGTCTGCTTCTTTGTTTTAGAATCAACTATCAACAATAAGGGAACCAAGAGTCAAGAAATATGTCATAGACTAGCAACTGGTAGAGCAGCAATGAAAATATATTCAGATGGTGTGACATCTACACCTATAAAGATCAGATCAAGCTGGAGCTCAAGAAGTAGGATTGGAAAAGTACTGAATGAACTTTGGTGATAGATAAAATTCCTGTGAATAACATGGATATCGAAAGAAGCAAAGTAACTGATCACAGAATTAATCAATCCAAGTTCTTCAAGGCATCCTTGAGCAGGCTCAAATTATTACATTTTGGATATTTTATGTGAAAACCCTGTTCTCTTGAGGACAACAATGCTGGGAAAGATGGAAAGAAAAAAAGGATGATTAGCACCAAGGTAGACTGACTTAATTAAGTGGCTGTGAGTGCCGAGCTGGAATATACATAGGGTCAAGTTGGGGTCAGATTATCCTGGAGGAGGTCTGTTTATGTGGGTGGTAAGGGTCAATGCTGGTTTAATGACACATATAGAAAGCCCTCAACTTACGACCACAACTGAGCCTAAAATTTCTGTTGCTAAGCAAGACAGATGTTGAGTTTTGCTCCATTTTTGACCCTACTTGTCATTTCTTAAGTGAATCACTGCAGTTGTTAAGTTAGTAACATGGTTGTTAAATGAATATAGCTTCCCCCTTGACTTTGTTTGTCAGAAGGTCACAAAAGGGGATCACATGACTCTGTGACATTGCAACAGTCATAAATTCATGCCAGTTGTCAAGCCTCCAAATTTTGATCACATGACCACAGGTATGCTGTAACGGTTATTAGTGTGAAAAACAATCATAAGTCCCTTTTCCCAGTGCCTTTGTAACTTCAAATGATCACTAAATGAATGGTTGTAAATCGAGGACTACCTGTAATCAATCTGTTTGATTTTTAAGAATTATTGTGCCATAAGCTATAACTATTTGCATTATTGAAAGTTGATTTCAAACTTACTGACATACGCATTAACACATTTAAGGTACAGAGGTATGCTATTCTCCCAACCCTGCAAACTGAAAATACTTCAAACTCACTTTTTTCTATAAATTTAAATATATATTTATTAAATCAAAATTATCTGAATGCTAACTGCAAGGCTCATGAACATTTACACTTCTTAAAACTGAGGCTCTCTTCCTGAGAGAAACAGCATTATTTGTACTAAGACCCACACACACACTTGAGCAAAGAGTTCTAGAGAACAAATATTGCACAGAACTGCAATACAGAGGTTGCTCACTTACTGTACACACAGTAGTACCTCAGTTCTCATTGTTAATTGGTTCCAGGAAGCATGATGAGTACCAAAAACAATGAGTACCAAACACATTTTTTCCCATAAGGAATAAGGAACAATGTGATAAGATACAAGGCAGATGACATTGAAAAATTCTAGTTTGTGTATTGAGTACCAAACAAACAATGAGTACCGGGACAAAATTTTCATGTCAAAATGCGTTGAGTACCAAATTCAATAAGTTTCAAAGCAATTGAGTACCAAGATACTACTGTAAGTTTATGAAAGTAAAGTCTTCAATGAGACCCAAGGCCTCTGAAAAAATGAGGTAAATTCACACATGGAATTTTAAAATGTTTTTTACATCTCCTCAATCAAATTCAAACGTTCCTCATTATATACTTAATGCCTTTTATTTTACTTTAAAATGGCTGTTTTCTTTTTAACTATGGAATTACTATATATGATATTGAGATTTAATAAATAGAATAAGGATTAGCAACCTTTATAGGTGCCCAAACTATCATGGGCCCTAAAATAATATTTTGAAAGACATGTTTGAAATTTTGGTCATTATTAAAAATACTAATTTTGACATTCCACAGATACCATCTGGGATATTGCACATGCCAAGACACCCACAAATATCATTCTATCAATTCCTTAAAAAATGAAACTGTTATGTGGATTGTAAAGGCATGCAATATATTTAAGAACATTGCTTATAAAAACCCTTTGTATGTGAGGAACATTATATTCTTACTACCTCCTAAAGTTTACAAACCTTACTTTTGATGGCAAAAATAAATTTAAGCTCCAACACATTGTTCCCCATTTCCTTTATTATCATTAATATTTTCAAAGCTTTATGTTTCAATGCTGAAATGCATGGGTTTTTTAAAATGATTTTCACTGTTTTTTTGAAGTGTCAGATACTAATTATAAAAGTGCACACTATAATCAAGCATTTCTAAGTAATGTTGTAATTATGTGTGAATTATTATCCTTTACTGGAGCATGCTGTCAACTGGCACATTATTTTTCTTATATTGTAAACAAAATATTTAGAAAAAGTAGGTCATATACTTAGTCAATATCTTCATACAGAAAAATAGTTTTAGTATAGACTTAATATGATATACTAAAAGGCAGATTATCAAAGTTTATTCTCTAGTTTTTCATTCTGACCCCTTCAAATTACGACCACATGTGCTAAGCTTGGAAAATTATCAGAAAACATACAGTCTTGATTTTTTTAGCCCCAGTTTTAATAATATAATACAATGGAAGAAAACCAAAATCAAGAAAAACTTTAGAAACAGAATCCTAAATAAAAAGAGTTTCTGATTATTTGCTTAATATATAACTCTGTGATGTAACATTCTTTTGATATTATAAATGAGATCTTTTATCTCCCTTCTACATTTAGATTTTAAAAATAATAACCTTATAAATACTACATAGTCCCAATTTCATAAAACTCTGAAATATCATGCTTTTTAGCTAGGAAATAAATACATGTTATTTTTGTAGTGTTATCTAAATATTTTTTAATGAGTGGGAAGAGAGAATGGAGCTGGCAGAGAGAAAGACAGAGGCAGAGCCTGGGCCATCCATAAGCACTCAGATGGAGAATCAACAGCCCTCAGGTCTGGAGGTGGCTGATGAGGAAGAGGAGAAACAGCTGGGTCCAGTGCCTGACGCATGGATGCACAGAAGACAGAGGAAAGGAGATCAGTGGAAATCTGTGGACCGATCCTTGGGATGGAAAAGCCACCGCTGCTAGCGAAGCTCCACCCTAGCTCTGGGGATAAAAAGCAGAGGGTGGAGATAAATAGATGTGGCAGACATCTGTGAGAGAGAGACTTTTTGCCAAGGCTGCTGGCGCTCCTAATTAAGGAATCATTGATTTAACTACAGAGGGTTTGTCGTGTTTGGGGAGCTGGGTCAGAACAGCCTGTCTCTCAGATGCCTATGGTTCTTAGTTTCCAAAGAAAAGTAGGCAGTCCATCAGCTACATCAAATTCAATGGACTTGAAGGAAACAATCAAGTAAGAGAATAGACTTACAAATAAGAAATTGAATTGTGTCATGAATATCAAATTGAACAGAAATCATGGAAATACATATTAAGAATGCAGATCTTACTATGAAAAAGCTTTCCTGATTCTGACTGCTTTCTATTTTCTTCAAAATTATTTTGAATCTACTTCCTAGATAGTTCTTGGCCCTCTCTCGTGTAGAACGGCGTCCAATTATTTATTTGTAATAAATGTGGTCCAGTGCTTATCTCATCCTTTTTTACTTGGAGGCAACAAGTTGGAATGAATTTCCTTTTCTCTTAATGAAGTGTAGTTCCCTAGAGAACACTTCACAAGAGGAAGAACAAGATTTAATGCTCCCACCTTTGCAAGCTTATTACAGTTCCTCCACATAAATGCAACGGGGTAGCATTGCCTCAGCATTTTCTTGTTCAGTATGGAAACCTATGCTCATTTTTAGCTCTCTTTTGACAACCTGACAAATGTCTCTTTAGTATAATGTTCGCAATGCAAAATCTTACATAATGAAATAAACATAATGGCTTTGATCCTAATTTACTTATATCTGAACTAGACCCACAGAAGTCAACAGAAAAAGTTGATCATGATTAACCCATTAATTTTAATGGGTTAATTGTGTCTAAGTGTGTGTCTAAGACTGAACCCATTCTAAGTGTGTCTAAGACTGAACCCATGCCTACAAATAAAGTTGATCATTTATTACAAAACAAGAAGTTTTACTCTGCAAATATTTTGCCTTTCTAACTAGTGTTCTCTTCTGACACAGATGAGTCATTTCTAGGAAATTAAGAGATTAATGTTATTTCTTTAGTAAAAGTTTATATGCTGCATGTATATATATCAAAGGGAATATCCCAATCCCCTTTGATTTCACTAGAGAAAATTGTGCCAGGAATTTTGGTACTGGTAGTTTCTTTCTATATCCACTATTAAGTTGAAACATGGTTGAAGGAAAATAATACTCAAGATAGTTAACTAAATTACATAAACTCCCTTGTAACTGTAAACAAAATTAGTTGATAGATATTTCAACATAAATGTATCATGAGTAAGGATGGATTAAAAGAAAAAAGAACCTCAAATATGCTGATGATACTACTCTGGAAGTAAGAAAGGCATAATAAATTTCTAGCTATAGGTGAAAGAAGAGAGTATCTTGTTTCTCAGTGTTTTTGGGTGTCCTATCAAAATCTTGAAATTATTACACATTCCCTTCACCTTGCCATTAATAAAAAATATTGAAGGATTTGGGACCCAATACAATATTTTGTAACACTTTTTTTTTTTACTAATATCATTAAACTGAGTAGCAGAACAGAGGGTTTTTTTTCAACTAAATCAAATTATTCAGTAGAAATCCTTATTATTTTCCCCCTTTCTTTCATTCTTCCTTCCTTTGCATTTCTTAAATCATGGCTGGATTTTATCTTGCACTCCTAAATTTCCTCCCTTCTCTTTTGATTTCCAAACCAAATTTTAAAAAATCAACAGTTTTTGTCTTTTCAAATTTCTTCTAGTCCTACTGTTTTCTTCGTTGTCTTCTTACAAAACCTAAATTACATTCACAAATCAACCTCCATCTCTCTTTCTAAAAAGTCCTCTCAGATAATTGTGCAACTTGTACAGTTCTTTTATTTCCCTAATTTCTAGAAAACCACAGCTGTTTTAAGTTTAAATGTAGTAATTCTGCTATACTGTTTTAGAAATATGTTCAGGCACTCTCTTCTAGACAGAAAAGCTATTCTTTACTGTAATGAAGCCAGGACTGCAGTGGAAACAGTTTCCGAAGCATATTTAAGAACAACTATCAGTCATCCATGTTTTTCTAAGGGTTTTTTCTTTGTGCATGAAAAAACAAACTACAAAATAAATTAGATATGAGCCGTGAGCAAGGAAAGCAGATGGACAATAAGTAAGTTATTGACAATGAAGCCCTCTATCATCTCTTTGGTGGTGAGGGTCCTCCAGCAGCCCAAGAATCATTGCTGATGTCAACATGCCCAAAGGCCCCAAAATGGGTCAATCAAATTCAGCCATGACATCTATGATGACATCATAGCACTTCCAAATGGCATCCTGTGGCCCTTCAGAAAGTCAGAAAAGTCTTCACACACCTTCTACATCTCTTCTTGACCATGTTGGGGATAATGGGATTATAGCAGTTCAGTCCCAACTATCTTTGTTGAGCCATGTTAAAAACTTTCCTCTATATTCCCTGAAATGATATTTTGTCAGAAAAAAACCATTTAAGATTTTAAAATGTAATTTTTACTGGAGAAAGAAAAATCACATAAAGCTTTTATTTTTAATTCATAAACTACAAGTGGCTGCAGTTTAACAAGGGTCAGACGCAAATCAGCTTGGGATAAATTGCAGTGCTATCTTCAAGAATGACTTCAGAAGGTTCATGAAAACTTACCTTCTTATAGAAGATCTTATATAAATTATATGTATTAAAAATGGTACAGAACAATAAGACAACATTAAAACCTTTGAATGGTCCAGTTTTAGCATAATTCTAATTTCTTTCTTGTAAATGGTTAGAAGATAATATGACTGTCATATAAATTTGCATCAGGCTGTAGGCCAAGTAATACCATCTGTGTTCAGAAGGACTACACAAATTAAATAAATGTTCTACACTATTCATGACTATTGTTCCTGGACATCTTGCATGATTAACTAAAACAGAGGAATCTTTAAGGTCTCAACGCTGTAGATTAATTATGGGTGATGGGATAGAAAGGACACAAGCCTTCAGCATGCAAGTTACAGCAAAAAGCCTTTCTAGTTTATTTTTATTTATTAAAGACTAAAACTAAATCAGAGCAAAGCTTCAGCTAAATTAGTTGCATTGAGACTATATTTGGAAATGGGTATCTTAGATAAGATTTGGTAAATTAAGATATTTCCTTTGTCTTTGTCATTTCTGTTTATAATTTCCACTTTCTCACACACTCCAAGCATTTAAAACAGAAAATGTTTAGAATCCTATTTTGATATGTTGATATATACCATGTCTACTACCGTTACTTCTACTTAATTGAAAAAGGTGCTAATGAAACTTCCAGGAAAGAAATGACAGGGTGAAGATAGCTCTGCACAAAGCAGAACCGACAACCTCATGGAATGAAAAACCAGTGGGTAGACATGCTGTTCCATAATTCCTCATGGGACAAGGACTTGAGATTGCCCACAAATGCTCCAGATAGTTGCTCCTCACAAAGTAACTGCAAATTAGTGGTCTCTTGCAGAGCTAGAGCTCTGGGAGACGAGAGAATAACTACCTTGCTACAACCACATTGGAACCTTTGAAATGCCACTCTCTTACTTACTTTTTTAATCACTTTCAGAAATTGTGTATCGACTGCTTTTCAGCTATTAGGAATTTTTCATTAAAACCTTATCTAAAGAACTTTTAAATACAATTTTAAGAACTTTTAAATACAATTTTGGGTGGGGGGTAATAAACAGCAAAAAGGCCCGTCGGGCTGGCAAGAGGTGGCCGTGGTGGAGGAGAAGGGATGCTTTTGCATGCACGCACACGCTCGCCTACCACTTCTGCAACCTGGGTCCAAAAGGGTTGTAGCCTGGCACTGGGCCGGAGACTGGGAGTGGGGGACTCCTAGGATATAGGTAGAAGAAATCATTTGTTGTATTTTATGAGAAAGTGGTATTACCAAAATGGTTTATATTTGTTGGGATGAAGTTTGGAAGTCACTTCTTTATGTTTCTTTCTTTCTCCTTTACTATATTCTAATTTTTTTTCATTCTTTTCTATTTCCCTTTCTTGTTTTCTTTTCTGCACTGTCTTTTTATTTTTGCAGTTTAGATTAGTTGTTATTATTATAGCTATAATCTTTAATAAAATTGCCATTAAAAAAGAAGTTGCTATATACCAGGGGTGTCAAACTCGATTTCACTGAGGGCCGCATCAGAGTTGCGTTTTACCTCAGGGTGCAATGGTGGGCGTGGCTGTGGTGGGCATGGCCAGCTTGACATCACCCATGTCGGGGGCGCTTGTAGTGACCCAAATGCTCTGCCAGTGAAAACGGGCTCCCGAGCTCAGTTTTCGGCTGCGACAGCCTCCTACAACCCTCTGCCAATGAAAATGGAGATCCATTTTCACTGGCAGAGCCATCCCCGGGTAGTCCTTCGCTGTTTCCAGGGTGGCCTTGCGGACCAAATCTATGCACCCTGTGGGCTGGATCTGGCTCTCAGGCCTTGAGTTTGACACCCCTACTCAGGGCCGGATTTTCCTATAGGCTAACTAGGCTTCAGCCTAGGGCCTCAAGATCAAGAGGGGCCTACATTCAAATTGTTAGCAAAATTAAAATTACACTTTCACTATAGGTGAAAGGGCCTCATAAGTGGAATAGCCTAGGGCCTCTTTTCATCTAAATCCGGCCCTGCCCCTACTATATACTGTTATGTATTTTGTTTCCATGGGATCCTTATTGCTCACTTTAAATTATTTGCTATTTTTTCTTTCCTATTTTTCTTCATGAAGTGTGTTTAGTATTGGAGAAATAAAACCATTTTTCCTTTGCCATTATTACTACAGATAGTCCTCAACTTAGAGACCATTCAAAATTACAATGAACCTCAAAAAGATACTTATGACCCAGATTTGAAGTTCTGATGGCTTCTCCCCAGGTGGTCGTATTTGGGTGCTCCTATTTTGGGCACTGGGCAACCGGTCTACATTTATTGCTAGTTGCAGCATCCCACAGTCATGTGTCCATGATCTACATTTTTTGCCAGAAACTGCAATTTTTGTCAAATTTTTGTCAAAAAATGCCTTTGCGACCAATGGATTTGCTTAACAACTGCCATAAAATAATGTTGTAAAATTGGATCAGTCACATGACGACCCACTAAACAACCAGCATGACTTATGACATAATTCTGGGTTCAATTATAGTCATGAATTGAGGATTAACACTGCAGAACTAATCTAGACTACTAGTGAAGGGGCTGAATTAGGAATGGAGAAGGCCAAGTTCCAATTCTGCCTTAGGGATGGAAATCAGCTGAGTGTCTTTGGGCTAGTCACTCTCTCTCAGCCCTTGAATAAGGCAAATTGCTTCAAAGAAAGCTGCATGGAATTGTCCGTGTCGTTTTCAGGAGTCAAGTCTGACTGGTAGGCAAAAAAAGGAAAGAGTTAACTTTCTTAATTTCCAAACCCTGTGTCACAAGAGTTTACGAGATAACTTAGACTCCTTGTAGCTCATAATGATATGGCAAAACACACCTTGCAGCCAGATAACATTCAGATGAATGTACCATACATTTTCATTAAACTTTCAAAAAATAATTTTAATAATGGCCAGTCTTTTAAACCACAACACTACGAAACATACACTGAAGTTTAGATCAGAGAATAGATAAACAATAAATCAAAAATAATGTGAGTCATGTTTTGTAATATAATAGGCATTTATATTTTAAACTATTTTATGTGGCCCATGAGATTTAAGTAAGCATCTTTTATTAAACACATACAGTGTTTATTAAAAGTATTCAGTCTACTTATTGACATAATAAAATTTGAGGATCTTAAATGATTTACAGTGATAAGATTACATAAATTATTTATGCCTTCTGAAATACTTAGGTCAGTTTAAAGCTCCATATATTACTCCATACTCTATACGCTAACATTTGTATAGAACAGTGATGGCTAACCTTTTTGCCATCGCATGCCAGGAAGGGGGGGGGGACGGGGGAGGTTCACATGTGCACGTCCACACCTATAATTCTATGCGCCCCGCCCCACACCTGCGACCCCCCTCCCGCCCCACTCTTGGCACGCAATGGCCCAATAGGCCCATTTTTCTTTCTCATCTGGCTCCAGATCCTCTCTATGCATCTGGGGAAAGCGAAAACAGCCTTCCCCACTCCCTCAGAGGCCCTCCGGAGGCCCGAAATGGACTGTTTCCCAACTTCCGGTTGGACAGGAAGTGACATTTTTTGCTGTCCCCAGCCTCCAGAGACTCCTAGAGGCTCTGGAGGCTGGGGACAGCAAAAAACATCACTTAAAACATCAGTCAGATTCTTAAAATCTGAAGTCCATTTCATCCTTGTTCTGATATGGTAGAAGACATGACAATGGTTACAATTTCAGTATTATCATCTTTAAAATTAATCTTTGTACCATAGTATTAAAAAAACTCTAAAATTTGTGAGAATGATGTCAACTGAATTACACAATATAAGTTTAAATATTAATCATATGAATGAACAGTGCTGAAGATTTGCACTCATGCTCGTATGCAGATTCAGAGACTGAATACATTCGGTTTTTAGTCACAGGAAAAATATCCTAGAAATCAAAGATGATCTGGCACTGGTCTTTCAATGAGTTTAAAGAATAACAAGAAGTCTATGTTAGCAGCCAATTAAATAGCTGAATTCCAGGTTTCCTATGAATCAAGTGAGAGCTGGTTTGGAAGGCAAAGCATATATGAAGGCCAGCAATTGACTGAACTAGCAGACCCACCAGAAATTGTTGCAGATGACTCAGAAGAAAGAAGAGCAGAATTTGGAGGAACAAGTTGTGAGGAAACAGGATCTAAAAACATAATCTGTTTCTGGAGACAAAGATGAAGTTCCATCAGGGAGTGTTGTATTTAGCGCCCGTCAAGAGAATTCAGAGGGTCTGATGTGACAATTATGATCTGCACTATTGCTTCTGTAAGGAAAAAAATTACCTTACCATTAGTCAGTGTGGATTTAATATTTACTTAATTTAGGAGTATAAATTAAGGAGGAGACTCCCAAGATGAAGATTAAGGCAGCAGAGATTTCAAAGATTCATAGAAAAAATTAATCTGTATTTTAAGGGGAAAAAAACCTAGCATCTTTCTAAATAACTGAACTTTTTCTCCTTCTAGTCTGTGCAACTATAATGAAGCAAACTTATACACAAGGATCATCTGAATTTATAAATAATCCCTCGCTTATAACTGGACTCAAAAAATATCTTCAAGGTTAGGACTACCATACCACTTTTGCAGTCATATGATAGAATTTTGGGTGTTTGCCAACTGCCTTGCATTAACGACCAGTTGCAACATCCTGTGGTCATGTGATCGCACTTTGTCATTTTTTTCCCCTGGAAAAAATAGGTAAAAATGCTCATTGGATAAGATGGATTTGGATTTATAACCATATGATTTGCTCAAGAACTATGGTGACTTACTTAATGACCCATCGTAAAAAATGTGATTCTCTCAACCAATGGCTATAATAATTTACAACCAAAATTCTGAGCTCAATTGTGGTCGTAAATTGAGAACCTCCTGTATTTTTTCTATTGTTACAAATAAACTTTATCTCTCTAAATATGTTAGCTGTATCCACATTTCAAATTGCATGCTATTTTATTTTATTATTTTATTTTATTTATTAGATTTATGTACCGCCCATCTCATCTACTTATTGTTGAAAGATTTATTTTGGTTTTTTTCCTGAGAACAAATAAAATGGCAGCAATCATGTTTTAAAGGAAAACTGATATTTCTAAATAGATTAGGAAAACTTTTTGAGTTATGGTAGAGTGATTTCATCCACAAATTTTAGAGCTTCTGACAATGCTTTTGATGAGATTGAAACAATTTTTAAATGATTAACTGCCTGTTGTTAAAAAGAAAAAAGTAAGGATCAGACTTTTTTTTTAGCAAAACCAGCAAACTTGACAATTTAAGATTAGGTGGCACTGAATTCTTCTTTCTTAATTCAGAGAATGAAAAAAATAGCTTTTATCAGAAGATACATCTATATTTCTGAACCTTTCTCTACCTCTGTCTCCTCCCATAGGACACTCTCCTTTGATTAAAAAGATACTGAAAATTTTCCAAGTAAACTAAATAAAACTGTTATGAATGGCATTATCTATTATATAATTTGTGTAATGCAGTCAGTCATGGGACTCCAAACAGTTTACATAACACAATACAAATGACACAATCTAGAGCCAACACAACCCATTAATCCACACTATAAAACACATAAGCAAAATCAGACAATTTTTAAAAAGCAGATTCCAAAAGGCAGCATCAAGAGCTGCGGTGGTACAGTGGTTAGAGTGCAGTACTGCAAGCTATTTCTGCTGATCACCGGCTGCCAGCAGTTTGGCAGATGGAATCTCACCAGGCTCAAGGTTGACTCAGCCTTCCATCCTTCCAAGGTGGGTAAAATGAGGACCCAGATTGTTGGGGGCAATATGCTGACTCTGTAAACCGTTTAGAGAGGGCTGTAAAACACTGTGAAGCAGTATATAAGTCTAAGTGCTATTGCTATTGCTATCACACACCAATAGAACCCAACAAGAACATATTTATGGCCTTGTAATTTTGGGGGAAGATTGCCCCTAGGTTAGGTCAAGGGCTGTCCCAAAGGTCTATCTCTCTTACGAGTTGGAGGACAAGATCCTGGAATATGATGATCACAAGCAAATTATGAATCCTACCTATCTACATGCTATTAAGACTTTTGTTCCCATAATATTTAACTAGGCAAAACACTACATCATATGGCAACCATTTTTGAACTGATTTACCTCAAATAGCTTAATTACAAATATCCCCAAAATCTGGGACCCATAAAATTGGAATTTGGCAAATTTTATAAAACACTTGGCTCTAGTTTATGTTATAAATTTTACAATACACTATCAATTGCAAATTGTGCTTTATATTATATGATAAAACAGGATATGTTGGATATGTTGCCCTTGACAATCTTGACAAAACTCATTGAGCTTTTGAATAATATAATAATTTCATAGGCATTCAGCATTTTCTTCTTTCCTCTCTTATCTTTTACCTTTATTCTGCTAAGGAAAAGCAAGGAAGGAAAATATGTTATATTTTATTAAATATGACTATATTAAATATGATTAACACTCGTGCAAATCTTGAATGCCAGTCTCATACATCCTTCCAGCTTGTCACCTTCAGAGAATTCTGTTTATCGATTAAAAGCAATATATATTGATGGTTGTCCCATGACTCTGACTGATCAAATAATCTCACCATCTACTCATTACTTTTCTATACTGTAGTTGCTTTGTTTTTTGCTTTCTTTTCAGCAGTCCTTAGAAGAGTTTTAATGTAATAAAATACTATTTTAGGATTGAACTTGCATTACTCCTACAGACTATCTAAAATTGTAACAAAACATAGCTTGAATATCTGCAATTCTTGCTCAAATGTTTTTTAATCTGGTCCAAATAATTTTTTAAAGGTCCCCCCAGTTTTCCTGGCAATGTTTTTCAGAAATGGTTTTATCCCTGCCTCCTTCCTAGGACTAAGAGAAAGTGACTACACTGAGGTTACCCACCTGTCTTGCATCTAAGGCAGGACTAAAACTCACAGTCTCCCAGTTTCTAGCCTGGTATCAAATTGGCTCTCTGCTCAGAAGATAGAAAACAATACTATTTCTACAACAAAATGATATATATTATGTATGTCTATTATTTAATGTACTTTGCTATAGATTATTAGACACAATAATTTGGCCAAAAGTCTGCCTAAAACAAACATTTGAAATAATCAGCAGAAGCAATCATTTTGATTACTGTACTGTAAACAAAAAAAATCTCAACTGAGAAATGTCCATATAACATCACTCCAAATTTACGACCCTATAAACTTAATCTGTTTAATGCAAAGCAATGTCTCTTCTTCAGTTTTTGTTTTCTTTGTTGACAGTTGGTCTTGATGACAAATAATTGAACTCACCCCCCCCCAAAAGGCAACAAAAAAATCAACTTTCACTTCAACTTCAAAAAGATTTCAGAGTAGCTGAAAGCAAAACATTGATTCATGTGCAAATATTAAATTCTGAAAGCATGTTTTGGATTCGCGTACAAAATGACTTCCATAATGGATATGACATATCGCAAAACTACACACTTGAAGGAAAACAAATTACAGATAGCCCCCAAATTAGGACTGCTTATTTAATCACCCTTCGGAGTTGCAATAGCCTCTGAAACAGGTGCTTTGCAGCCTGCAAAACACTTCTGGCTACTATAAAATGTAGCACGACCACTGCATTTCATGCCCTTGGTAACCAGCTCACACTTATAACAGGTTACAATATCCAGTGGTCATGTACCATAATTTGGTTTCTGGAGGGTTTTGCCAGTTTCTAGTAAAAAAGGGCACCTGGATTCAGATTTGCAACCACATGATTCACTTAATGACTGCTGTAAAAAAAGCTGTAAAAATCAGGTCTGGTCATGTGGATGCCTCGACTTATGACCATCATGACTTATGACCAAAATTACAGTCCCACTTGTGGTCATAATTCGAGGACTAATTGCTATCTACAACACACTCTAGCTCCCCAGAATGCTCTTAATCACCCCAGATTACCTTTGTCTTTTTCTTGGCAAAAATCCAAATTTTTGTTCCAGATCAACTATTGTTCCAAATCATGTATAGAGCTGCATGCAAATATTATTCTAAGAATGTTTGTGAAGCATTTTTGTAAATATAAATGATGTTAGAGGTTATATTTATTTTAATTAAAAAGATTATTTTTTTAAAAAAATAGGACAAGCTGTCAGACAAAAACAATTACAACCAACATTATACAAGACCTAAAGAATGTAACAAGTGTCTTTGTTGATGATGCTAAGGAACCATCTAGTTCTGAATCTTGACTCCAGTGATGACTAGTTACATGCTGTGGGTTAACATCATAACAGTGAAAATCAACTACTCTACACAATCTTTAATGCCTCCTGAAAAGGGAGCTTCCTAAAGGATTGATAGAATAGCAATCACTTGCAGAATGGTACAAAACAGTGTCTGTAGAACCCATGCCTCACATCAGCTAGGCGCATCTGTAAGAAGCTGAAGAAAAATGAAAGATAAGTTGCAAGCTGTAGGCATCTGGAGCCAAGGTTCCTGAGTGTGGCTGGGTTGGAAGCAAGTGGAATGTGTCCAGGGTTGTGGCGGGTTTACATATGCCGGTAAATCTTGGAGTTGGCTGAGGCGCTCACGCGTGGCTGAGAAGAGGTGTTCTCTCAAATAACCTGCTCTCATGCCATGCAGGCCTTTAAAGGTCAAAACCGGCATCTAGAATTGGATCTGCAAATCATTCTGTTAACCATTAATGCAGTTTGTGAAGCAAAGGTGTAACATGTGCGGACTTCAATCACACATAACTGCCCACACCACCAAATTTTGCACCAGCTGAACCTTGCAGATACCTTTCAAGGGGAGCCTCATGTAGAGTTTTTACAGTAGTCTATCCAGGAGGTGACTGGGACATACGCGACTGTGAATAGAGCTTCCCTATTTAGGAATGGGCACAATGGGCACACAACATGAAGCTGTGGAAAGGTCCTTCTGGCCATGATTGTCACATGCTCTTTGAGCAAGGGTTACAAAAACCCCAAATTGGATACTGGGTTTGTAGGGTACTGTGACTCCATTCAGACCAAAGTTGGTAAAACCTCAGATACAGAAGGCTCCAAAACCCAAAGCCATTCAGTCTTACCAGGGTTGAGCTGAAATGGGTTGTTTCCAGGCACCAAGAACACCAAAAACATCAGGATTCTGAGTTCCAGTCCTCAAATATTTCCTCTTTTTTTTTTTTGCTGTAATTGAGTGGGGGCAGGAATCCTCTGTGGGAAAAGTCTTGCAGTAGAAATCATGTGCATTGATTAATTACATTACCATAAAACATTTGTGAATTTTTGATTACAAACTTTTGTTGTGATTTTTTTCAATCGCAAACTTCACAATTATAGTACTATGGAGACAATACACTTAATTTATTATTTTTCATATTGTTAATATTTTATCTAAACTGCAAGAACATTTAATTTCCATATAACCTATGTATACCTGACAACTCCATTGCTGAAAAATTCTGAATATTAGAATTCAAATGACATAAAACACATTCAATCATTCAATTAAAATTTCATTTTAACCCCCACATCAAAAATCCCTCTTTTCTTCTTCCTGTTTGCTGCTGGCCGCCGCTAGACGTTCCTTTGGGATCGTCAGCTTCCACTGCCTGTCAGAGCCGCCTTCACAACGGAACGGCGGCTCGAAAAAACTCCGTTCCCATGAGGAAACGGAGATAGAGCCGGCAGGGGTGGGTAGAACTCTCTGCAGAGTCCCAAAAGTTTTTCTTTTACTTTTGGGATGGAGCGGATGAGATGCCCCATATCCCCAGCCGCTGCTCCGGGCTTTGGGAGACCTCTGCTAATGCAGAGCCAGGCGTCAAAAGCAAGCCTGCGAATTTGACAGATTACTCAAAGAAAATGTGAGCTGGACCTGTAATACTGAAGCGCAAGTATTTTACTTATCTTTTAAAAATTACTTAAGAGAATAGAGGAAGAGAAAGAGGAAAAAAGTTTCTTTTTAAAATGGCGTCTGCCGCGGCTGGAGAAGAGTTTGAGAGGGAAAGTTCTTCCGTTTTTTATTATTACAATGTAGCGGAATAAATACCACTGGCTACATTTGTAGACAAAACTCCGCTCCTGTTTTTGTTTTTCTCTTTTTTCCCTGGAGGCTTGAGTGTTGCTGGCTGGAAGTTTTTGTCTTGTTTTTTTTTTTTTTTCTTCTTCTAACAAAGCCTGCTTAGGCGGAAACATGGCATGAGGCTTGTGAAGTCAGACAAACAAATAGGTGGGGGGGATTCCCCCACTAAGAATTTAAAGGAACAGGTTTTAACTCTTCAGTCCCAGAAACCTGATTTTAATATAATAGAATTTCTCTTAGAGGAGATTGAAAGAAGGGATGAGATTGTGAATCAGCAACTTGAAAAATTTAAGCAGGAAACTAAGGAATTGGTGAAATCCAAGTTTGACTTTTTGCAGCAAAAAATTTTAAAATTGTCAGAATTCATGATTCGGTTGGATACAAATACTAATTTACTAGAGTCAAAAATGGATGAAATTCAAGATAAATTGGATAATAGAATTCAAAAAATTGAAAATGATTTGTTAAATATTCAGGATTATAGTTCAGAAGAAAAATTTAAAATGGATGCTGACCAAAAGTCTGGTAATGTAGAATATCTGGAACAGAGGATTCAAAAAGAGGTTCTAAAGATACAATATAATTTCACAGAATATGCAATAAGACTTAGAGGTTTGCAGGAAAATAACAGAGATGACTTAAGGAAAATATCTTCTGAATTTCTAGCTGGGATTTTAAAGATTCAACCTGAGGAAGTGTTTTGTAGGATTGACAGAGCTTATCGAATAAACTCCTGGACTGCCAAGCAAAGGCAATTGCCTAGAGATGTGGTAATCTATTTTTCAGATAAAGAAATTAGGAATAAAATTGTGCAAAATTCCTTCAATTCTAATTTGCAATTGTATGGAAGAAAGATTTGGATTTACAAGGAACTCCCACCTAAGATACTAATGGAAAGGAAGAAATTTGGCTTTCTGGTGTCTGAGTTAAAAAGGAGAAATATTCAATTCCGGTGGGACGTCCCAGTTGGTATTATATTGAGATATCAAGGAGAAAGATACCAGTTAAATACTGTTGAAAGGGCGGAAGAATTTTATCAAAATAGGTTGAAAATGAATTTAACGTCTTCAGATATAATACAGGATAAGCAGAAGGAGCTGGAACTAAAGACAGAGACTGTACCAGATAAATTGCCTTTGGATTTATCGGATACCCCAGCTGGATTATCTACAAATTTGAGAGAAGTGCCATCTGATTTTAATGTGATGACTTATCAAGGCAAGGACAAGCATGGAAACCAATTAGAGGATATACAAGGGATAAAAAAGAAATGCGAGACACAAAAAATTAGGATGGAGGTCAAACCCACAAAAAGAAAACAAAAAAAGAAATAGGTTGTACAAAAATAGAAATTTCTAACCCAAGCAACAGTGAAGCCAGTGATTTTAAAATATGAATGATTATGTGAAAACATAGAGGAGGCGACATATTGGTCAATATCATCCTGAGGATAGTGGCAGATCTCTGCATTGCCGTAATTTTGGGACATGGAAAGAGCCTCAAATTGATGGTTTTGAATTATCTACTTTGAAACTTCTTTTTGTGTTGATAAATATATTATAATTATCTTGAATTATAAGGCAAGAGAATCACATTGGGACATGCAGAAGATCGGGTTGTTACCCAATACGATGATGGAAATTAATAATCCTGATGAAACCCACAATTATTATTATATGGAATACAATTATAATGTCACTCGGGTGGTTGTTTTTACTTTTATATATATAAGAAGATGTTTACTACTGATGGGGGCAGATATGATTGGAGATCTTGAATAAACTGTTGCATCCGCAAGCTATGTCACCCTATTATGGATGTTGGTTTTAACAATCCAGTGGAAAGACTTCAAGAAGATATTATATGGACTATAAATTTAAAGTTATTGTCTTTTCTTTTTTTATTTAGATATAATGGAATATATATATATATATATTTTTAAGTAGTGTGGGCAGTGAATTAAAGATATCAAGAATTGTTGTGTATGGTAAATTTGTAAGACAGTGGGTGAATAAGCTAGCTACAGACTGATTAGTTTAAGAAAAGGGATTTTTAAGTGATACATTTAGGGGAGTGGAGGAAATGGATAGAGTGGAATAAATGTTAAATTAGATTTTATGGGGAGCCCGCTTTGAAATGTTATTAAAGTAGGACTTATTGTATAGTTTTAAAGTGGAAGGTGGTTTTGAATTGTTGCAATAATGCATAGATATAAAACACTATTATGCTAAATTAGAGTTATTTTATAATAGTTATAGTATAATGTGTTTGTTTTTTTTTTGTTTTTTTTTTTTTCTCTTCTTCTTTTCTGAAATGTATGGATAAAGGGGGATTTATAATACTTTTAGTAAGTAAAGGTCAGTATTTTGAGGAGGGAGTAAGTAATCTGTTATGAATTAGGGTTTTTTTTTGTTACGAAGAAGTCACAGGGGGGGAAGGGTGGGGAGGGGGGGTTAGGGAGGGGGGGGAGGGGGGGAAAAAGGGGGAAAAATTTGTATTTGAAAACCTTTTCAATAAAAAAAAAAAAAAAAATCCCTCTTTTCTTGTACATCCAATATATATGTTTTCCTATGGTCTATCTCTTCCATGTGCTTTTTTAGCCTACACAATCTTTTTCTTCCTTGACAAGCATGCTCTAGGAAAGCTTTACTAAGCCAAATACCTTGTAAGATACAACTGATCATGACTGGACCAGAGGCTACTGAAAGCTTTTCTCTGTCTTCACATGAATGGATTAAATTGGTTATTTTCATAACTATAATAGAGTGTACGTTGGCTAAAAATACATTGCAAGTTTAAAAATAGCATTCTTCCACCTTCTATGCCACATTAAAAGTATACACAAGTGACTTCTTAGCTTTTGAAATTGCTGTTTGTCATTAAGTACTAGACTCCAGACTTCTAAGGCAAGCGGCTTTAATTGCTTAACAAAGACAACTGTGCATTAGAGAGAATTATCCTGCAATAAAAAATAAGCCTTAAATTATGAGATTCATATTTAATGGCTGGTCATTTATTCTGCTGGGATCAAAAGCAAACTCAATAGATCTTCTCAGTTCATCTTGTCATGAGCATCTCGTTTATCTATCCAAAAACGCTTTTAAGATCTGAGATCATCCACCAGTTATATAGGACTGTTAGCAGAAAGCAAATTCCCAGGTTATGTTGTGGCAGGCATTTTTTGTCTTATTCAGCTTCCCTAGAATATTCTAATTGTTCTGACTTAGGCTCCCTTAACAAGCAGGAGGCAGGAATTAATCCCAGCAAAACCTCTTTTATTTACACGACTGTGAATTACATTCATTCACAGTCAGCAAGGTTTGTCCAAACAGTTTTTCAAAGGAATATTTCTCAACACATCTTATCTCATTTGGCAAGCTGCCATGTAACTTGTTTCCAACCGCAGTACAAGGCAAAACTTGGCATAGAGTCTGTCAGAGTCACGGAACGAATTGTTTCCTGCAAAAGCCCATTCCCTGTTCGCTCCTCTTTTATTTCCTATGGGAGGGTCCAATCACCTCCAAGGTGTGGCTTTACTCCCAAGTCGACCCTGCTTTCTGAGTTGTTCTTACAGCTTCTTGCAAGCAGCTTGCAGTGTGGCAGCTCTACGCATGCACACACTGGGAACAGGGTCCAGCTGTTCCTCTGCCTAGCTCCCTCTCTGCCTCCGACGCAGAGCCCTCGTCTGAGCTTTCCCCAGCCCCCAGGACTGGCCCAAGTTCCTCCCCAACCTCCCCACTGTCCAACTCTGCTGTAAGCTCTGTGTTGTGCCAGTGGGCCACAACACTAATATGCTGTTTTCTCAATTAGGAACTGAAGAGCTTTCTTCAGTTCTTCTTGCAATAACCTCATTCAGTATTAAAAGTGGAATGTCCATTAATGAATGTAAGGATTCTTTTTAGGGTGGAGTGACTGAGCCATAAGATGACGCTATATACAGGTTTGGCTTTATTGGATTGGGAGAGGGAACATAAGTAAAGAAGGGCATTGTATATCACAGTGCAACCTTCAGGAGGTCCAAATAGTCAAGGAGATAGAAAGTTCCCTGCTGTTACACACAGTGATGTAAAACAATTAAACTCTGCTTCAGGAAAAAAAAAGTAAAATATCAGCCTTTTAAAATTCATTCAATGCTAAATAAGTAAATATGAAAGCCAAGCGCTCTCCAACATTTGTGCTCAACTACAATTCTCCTATCGTTACCTGGGAAATCCTAAAATTAACATTCAGAAATCAGTGTTCCTGAAACTTCTGCTTCATTCTCCTCACATTGAAAGTTTTCCCCATTCTGAGTGTTTTCCTCCCATCTGTGAGCAGGAGGAACAGAGCAGGAGTGAAATGCTACCGGTTCGGACCGGTTCAGCTGAACTGGTAGCGATGGCGGCGGGTGGTTCAGAGAACCGGTAGCGATGGCAGCGTGAGGCTCTGCCCACCCGCCCGGCCATTGTTACTTCCTGGTTTTAACCAGGAAGTAACCTGTTTTTTACCCTCTGCACATGCACAGAAGGGTTTGCGCATGCGCAGAGGGTCCCTGAGTGCGGCGTGTGCACTTCCGAACCAGTAGGGAAAGTAAGTAGATTTCACCCCTGGAACAGAGTGACTCTTTCTGCCTTATAGCCAGAGAAGAGTTGCTCTTTTCCTGTATTGGGAATTCCTCCATTACGGCACCCTTTTTCTATCTCCTCAACTTTACCAGCCAGCATTTCAGTGACTGGCAATTCTTTTAGTAGTTTTCTAGACACATAAGTTTAGCCATCTTCTGAGGCTACCTGGGTACATCTCATCACCCTAATAATTAGTTCCAAGTTTGGGGAGGTGGTAGGAAAAGTGGAAGAGGAGATTCCTGAGCTGCCAAATCTTTGGGTTAGGCCCCCTGCTCAGAGATAGGTAAACCAGATCAGATAGTTAAATGTATCATGAAATAATTGTCAGTTCAAATAATAGTTGGCAGGTCCAACAGGAAGACTGTACAAACATTTTCTACCATGTCACTCCCTCACATATCAAATCTTTCCCCACCCAAAAAAGCACTACATGGTTGTTCAAAAGGCAAACTGAACAATTGGGCAGACCCGAATATTCAAATTAGGGATCAACTCAACTGTTGTGTACAGTATGATAAAACAAACTCTTCCAAGCAGAACAACATTGGAAGAGAGTGTCCAAGGACCAGAGTAAGGGATACACCTGCATCAGTCTAAAGTGATCAACGGGAGCTAACTTGATCTCAGTCTAATCCCCCCATCCCAAAATTATCTCACAGTGCCACTCAAAAAAGGGTTGGTGAAGCATGTTAGATTGTGTCTACGGTAAAACTGTTGGTTGCCTTATGAAGAAAGCACTGTTTTTAACATTGAACAGCCTCCTTCTTGATGGGTTGAGACAAACGGAGGACAACAACATGGAGACATATCAAAAAATATGTAAATTGCTGAGGCATGTAGATGTCATAGTTAGGCACAAGTGGGCAAGGTGCTGAGACAATGGTGAATGGCATAATAATGCTCATTTTCAGTGCACTTGGCCTAAATTACCTCTGTACGTGCTATCATGATCAGCCAAAAAAATAGGAATGACTTTTTAGCATGTCACTCAAAGAATGTTTAATTTATTGCTCCCTTTCCAAGCCAATGTTCCCAAATTGAGACATTTATGATGATGAATGCTAGAGCTTTTTGGAATAATCAGTCAGGATCCCCAACCTGAATAACATGCAAAAAGAAGATATTGATAACACAATAATAGTAATGAGAAAAGCTAAGAATTAAGGAATTGTATGTACCCATACCAACCTCATTCATAGTTAAGGACCTGACTCTTCATTCCATACAAAGTTGATAATTCTGAATTTAAAGAGAACAAGTGAAGCTTTTTAGAAATTTAAATTTTGTACATATACTGGGAATGTCTTCATGGTATAGTTTTATTTCCATAGTTTGTAATGTGGTGTTTTTACATTTGAATTTTAAGCTACTTCGGGAAGATTAATATCCAACAATTTTGCAAGCAGGTTTTGTTCCCAAATTGGAAAAATTATGCCATATGGTGGAATTAAAATTTGATTCTGATTTGAGTACTATCTACAAATATCTATCTTTAAATGTGTATGCCTCCTGCTAGTCTGTGACCTGTTTGGCATAGAAATAATTCTTTACAGTATGTAAATTCACTTAGGTTGTGTATAATTATTATTATTATTAGCTTTTTTAAAGAAAGAACAAGGCTTTTCTTTCAGAAGGTCTTTTGTGGCTGGGAAACTATTTCATTGTCGCTATGATTTTTATTAGAGGTGCTCCATAGGTGAAATCCTTTTAGAACTGTTTTGCAAACCACATTCCCTTTTAAGAAATAAAATGTATTCATTTAAAATATTAATATTCTACCTCAAGGATCAGTGACCTTTGTGTTTGCTTGCTTTTTTTATTCCAACTAAGTATCAAATATGACTCTGTAACATACAAAGGGTGCAATCTTATACACACACACACACACACACACACACACATGTACTTATGAGTTATACAGCACAGCACTGAATTTGGTGGCTTGACTATGAAATATTGTGAAAGAATAGTTCCACATGCCGCAGAGATTGTGATTCATGAATAAGGTAATGAAAGGATGACACGATTTTCACTAGTTTTTTCTACCCTAAACAGCCCACAGCATTATCCAAATAATTCCCAATCTTTGAGACAAGTTTTTGGTGGTTTAAGAGGGCTGTAGGAAATCAAATAATGAACTAATATTAATTTACCGCATAACTCAACTTCCATCAATGATACATTATTTAGGACTTCCAGATGATGTGATATTTATTTACACTAAGAATTATGCTGATATTCTTTTCATGGCATTTTTATTTGTAGATGTCTCTTCCGAATAGATGCATGTATATTTTAAATGCATACTATAGCAATGAACTAGAAACCATAACTGTAACAAAATACCATTGCTGTGTCACTGGATAAGCATGATAATGGATAAAGTATTGAATAATATAGAATAGATTTGGGTTCAAATGTCTGCTAAGCCATAAAATTCTTTGGAAGAATTGGAACCAGTTTATATGCATTCAACTTCATCACAGAGATTCAAATGCTTTTCATACAATACCCTTTCTACTTTAATTGTTCAACAAGACATTCAAAGTGAAAAGTTATTTCATGCTACAGCAAATATTTTTCCTATATTAAAAATGAAATTATATTGATTTGTTAAATTTGGGATACTTTTATATTATTGTGTGACTGAAATAGAAAACAACATAATTTTAAAAAAAATCCAAGGAAAGAGTCTTATTACAGTAAAGTACCTACTTTTTGATTGAAGTCAACTTTTTGGGCAGGTAATTTTAATCTCATTTCTGGAACTGAAACTAAATCTAATTTCAATCATTTTGTATCAGATAAAGGAATATTATAAACAAAGACAAAAATGTAAGGACAGTTCTTATAATGACACTGGCAGAAATTCTTTTTACATAGGAGTTTCATAAGATAAATTATTTCATGAAAAGCTGTTTTAAGTTAAAAACTCCCATAACTTGATTAGGACTTGGTAAAGACCATACAGCTATGAATAGCAAACATGAAATACTACACATTCTGAACCTGAATAAGAAACTGACTTTCATGCTTCCACATCTATAAACATCAGGTCTTATTGTTAAAAAGAGATCAGACATTATTTATCACTTAAATTGTAAAGAAAAGTTTATTATTAGGCATCAAGAACTTCACAGTATGCAATAGATCTGCTACAGAAATGAAAGCTTAAATTACATCACTGTACATAGTACAACGAACATAACTTATGCTTCCTGAAAATATCATCTATAAACACTATATATAATATATAAAGTATCTGGGTATCTTATTTATTTAAGGAAGTAAAACTTGCTTACTGATTTGTTCTAAAGTTCATACATTTTACTTAGCATATGTTTAAGATAAAATTGCATTAAATACAAAAAGGTTCATTTAAAAAAGAAAAAATAGTATTGGAATGCTCTAACCAAATGTATATGAACGATCAGTTCTACTATGGATCCTTCCAAAAAAGTGAAATCCACCAATTTCAGAGCCATTGACAAAACATTTTTAGAACTGAGCATTGATTAATATCACAATTAAATAAATTAAATTACACTATATATATAGATTTATTTCCCTATCACAGGTTTAGGAAAATATATTTGCATATGGATAATCTTCCAGAACAGTCAAGGTGGATCATTTTTTTATGTTATCGACTAGTGCTGGTTACTTCAGCAGCAGGATCTAATTGGTATTTTACTCTGTGCCTCAAAATATTACTGTAATTGATACTCCCATATCCAAATTATAGTGCCATAGACTTACTATGCCACATATTACAATTATAATTGCACATATTTTGCTCTGGCAATTTAAAAGATAGTTTAATAAAACAGGAACTGGTGTTTTGAAACAAAATGGAAAACTAAATTATTTCACTTTTTTCCCCTGATGTATTTTTATAGCCTGCTTTACAAAGTGGGAGTACAAATACAGCAATTAACAGTTAAGAGGAGACATGCTCTTCTGAAGTTTGCTTTGCTCCTGCTTAATGGAATATGGAAATTAGTGGGAAGAGACACTTGCCCAAAATACGACGTGAGAGTTCAAATGATGCAAGCCATTTACTTAATGAAGGAATTCATGAGAAGAGGGATGGAGGAAAAGCGGATGAAGTGCCCGCAACCCTATTTACCAAGGAAACGGGCACATTTCTAACTGTTGCTATAGGAAGAAGCCATAGGTTCGAGTCTCCACAAGTTAAAACCACCTCGAGGCGGTAACAAACTCTTCTGCAGCCACCACAGACAGCAGCCATACAAGCAGGTGCATAACGGGAGCGCAAATGGAAGAGCGTTTTGCTAAGGGAACTCACGCTTCACGCTGCAATCTTATCCTGTTCCTAACGTACTTTCCCCTGGCTCGTAATTTGCTCAATAGGCTTACGCGTGCATAAAAGTTGGAGTCGCTAAGTAATCACCCTCGTCCGATCCCGTTCAGCTCTTACGGCCCCGATTCTTCTGCTCAGGTGGATCCACTTGCGATCCCCACCCAAACTTTCCCCTTGTTTCACCTCCAGTTTTCTACTCATCCTTGCCTTCCGCCGCCCTCGAGAGCTCGGGGAGCCTCAACACCCACCTCGGAGTTTGTCTTTGGCGCCGCGGATGGAAAGCAAGGGGTCGCGGGGAAGACTCCGGCGCCTTTCCCTCTTCCCCGATCCTTCAGCTCCGGAGTCCGGGCGGCGCTTCCTCCCCGCTCGCTTCGCCCAAAAAAAGAAGCTCCCGAGCGCTACGAGCAGCAGAGCCGGCAGCCAGGCAGCCGCGAAATGAGGCGGGTGGGAAGAATCCCGCCCCGCTCAGCCTCGCCTCTGGCACCGCCTTCCGCGGCCCCTCACGCCGCCAAACCCCCAGAAGAAGAAGAAAAATGCAGCCGGTCTGGCTCCCCCCTCCCCCTCAGGTGGCGCCTTTCTTTGGCCTCAGAGAAGTACCTGAGCCCCACCTTTGGGTGCGAAGGGGTCGAGGGCCGCCTCAGGGACCGCCAAATCTTGGCTAGCTCGGAGGCGAAGGAGCGGGGTATTGTGGAGATGGCCCGGGCCCATCTTGAACTTTTGGGGCATGAGGTAGATAATAGCTACCTAACACTTTTCTTCCCTCAGGACATTTAATTCGGACCGGATTCTTCTTCTTTTTTCCCCACGTTCACTTCATAACGGTGAATAGCTTTTCTGTTCATTTCACAACCCATGCACACAATTCAGCGGGCCTGGCTCCTTAGATTTTTGCATCCTGCCATCAAAGGAATCTCAAGATAAAAGAGTCCATCCTGGGGGGAATCTGTAGGTAACAGACAAGTGAACTGCAAGTTGTTACTTCAAACAAGACACATGGAATCTTCTGAAATAGAAACAATTCAAAAGAATGAGACCTAAAATAAAAGTGGTTGTAACAGGATGGCCTTCCACAATTAACATTAACCATCTTAATAACTTGGAGCTTAAGGGAGGGGGGATGTTAAGCGTGCATGCATTTGGGCGTTGGCGTTGAGTTCTAGCGACTGCATGCAAAGGTCCCTGTGGGTTTCTTGGCAAGATTTTTGGAAGTGGCTTGGCTTTATCTTCTTCCCCAGATTGAGA
Organism: Pantherophis guttatus; assembly: GCF_059756535.1. Classification (NCBI taxonomy): domain Eukaryota; kingdom Metazoa; phylum Chordata; class Lepidosauria; order Squamata; family Colubridae; genus Pantherophis; species Pantherophis guttatus. The sequence continues at coordinate 153,574,283 of NC_142065.1, forward strand.
GACAGTGATGGAGGGACGGACAGATGGATGGATGGAAGGAAGGAAGGAAGGAAGGAAGGAAGGAAGGAAGGAAGGAAGGAAGGAAGGAAGGAAGGGTCCTTACTGTGAAATAATGGCATTATAAAAGTGCAGTGCAACTGGCTCTTTTTCTTTTTATGCCTGCCAGTGAGTTTTGTGCACCAATCAATTATATCCACTTGTACTTGTACTTTCTTGTACTTTCCCACTAAATGAGTTAGGACCAAGATTCTCCATCAATGGTTGACAGTTATCTCTCTGACTCTATGTGCCCATGCTATAATCACAACCAAGGATATTACACCAATCAATTACTTCTGTAGTGAACAAAAACTTGGATGTGAGATTTTAACACTAGTGGCGGACAAAAAAGGAACAAGAGCTTTCCCATTCAAAGAATGGCAGGCTTGGCTGTTTGATTATTTAAATTGTACAACATGGTTTCTGTCTTAGAAATTAACCTTAATAATAATACTTTAAAATATTTTAACTATGTTTTCTAGAAGGTGTTTATCTGTACCATATTCTTCAAAATCCAATTTCACTATATTTTCGTATCTTTCAACTCTATATAGATATTTGATATATCAAAGCAATTGACTGGAGATTACACACACACACACACACACACACACATAAATAAAAAAATTGTTTATTTCTGGTGAGGTTAGGGAAAAAAAGAATGAATGGGTCAACTTGTCATGTCTCTAGACCGCATAGCCATCAACTTACACTATTATTTTTCTTTTTGTATTTTAGCATTTTAATTGCCAGAAAAAAAACATAGGATGTGAGAGTCTTGTCTGTCACAGACAAGCATTGGGATCAATTGCAGGTGTAATGCTCCTTAAAAGAATGGTAGGAGCATAAGGAACTACCAAGCCATTATCTCAATTAGAAATTAGAAGTTGGGGGCAGAGTATAAAATTTCAGAGGACTTGGAGGAGAGAAGGTTGAAGACCTCTGGTCATCTACTCTTACAGGGTCATCTGTTCTGCCAGAAGCTGAGTAATATTTCAAAATCAACTCTTTAATTAGAAATAGTTAATACATTTTATTTTGTTCTCCTATTGTAGAGCTTTGATTTGAACTGTCTATGGATATTCATTATTATTCACATTTAGCTTTAATCTTCCAGTTTTGTAATGGAATGCATGGATGACCTTGAGGAATGGGGAGAAGAGATAGTGCCTAGGAAATGATCAGACAAGAGGGGCAGGGGCCGGCAGTCACTGAATGATCAGGAAAAAAAAATAAAACCCACCCTAATGGATCAAGTAATTAAAAGCGGAAGGTAGAAAGTTTGTATTTTCTAATCAAAATGTTCATGTAGCCTTACAATAAAGTACATTTAGTTCATCTGATTATGTTTTCTGTCTTGTCTACCCAAGAGGGGTGACAAATTTTCACTCTTTAAACATTTAGTTAGCAATATAGTATTTAATTTTCCTATTATAGATATCGCCCTCCATTTTGTATTCAAGTTTCCTGAATGAATTGTTTCCTTGGTCTCCTTCCTTATGAATAGCCTTTTTGCCTCTTTCTTTATAGGTTCTGTAACTCTTTTATCAACATGTACCAATACCTTAATTAAGTCTATTGTATACCTATGTACTTCTCTTTTTCCTTAAAACTTTTCAGCACTAGAATGCTTTTGCATCTAAAAACCAATTCTCCTTTCAAACATTTGAGTACTCTAGGTCACATCTGTTCACCTTGGTTTCTTTTTTTCTGATTCACTTTTTTCCTGCTTAATTAATTTTTTAGAAAAGCTTTTTAAATTTTTGTACAACATCTAGGATGTGGAGGTGGATGAGATAGAGAAATAATAGTAATTTAAGCTCCTTGAAATCATGAATTTGTATTAAAATACATATTCATAAAGGTGACCCAAGTGAAAACTTCCAGTGAGGACATGGTAAGGTAGACATCCCTGCAGGATCAGGAATGATATTTGAATGTAGATGGTGACCAGAGAATGGATCCTGGCCAGCAAAAGCTTTCCAGAGAAAGGAGAGGTTATGAGATTATCCATATATATAGTACTTTGGACAGCAGCTCCTCCATAGAAGACTGCAGGAACCAAGATTTTTGTGGTTTGCTAAGTTAAGATAATTTTCTCTGTTTCATGCAAAAGTATAAAATGGGTTTCCAGTCAGCAATAAATGTAGATACTGTCTGTTTTCTAATTAGTCAATTTAACCATCTCTGCCAGTTCCATCATCTTCATCAATCATTGTGGTAGTGCTAAAACTTTCTACTTTTGTGCATATGTCTTGCTGCAGTTATCATATATAAAAACAAAGTTCCATGACTTTTTCCAGCTATTTATTTCCATCAATCTCAGAAGAAAAGCATCCAGTTTCAATTGAAAGATTCTTCATCCTTTAAGATCTTCTGAATTAGTGTATATATTTGTATGCACGCATTAAAGAACACAAGAACTCAGTCAGAAAAGGGGAACCAACTTCTTCCCTGCTCCAACACCTTAAAGCCACAGAACATGAAATTGACTTTAAAAAGACCAGAACTATCGCCAAAACTGAACACTTTAACAACAGAATAATCAGAGAAGCCATTGAGATAGAAAAACGCCCACACAGCATGAATAAACGAGATGATATCTCCCGGCTGCCAGCCATTTGGAAACCCGCCCTTATTGACAAACGAGTCCCTAACACAAAGAATGACACCAGACCCACACTCACGAAAATCACACAGGATGTCACCACCACACATCCATGCAAAAAGCAAACTCAAACCCATACCAATGATGAGGCACGACCACAAACCAGAAGCCAGACCACAGCTGCATCATTAGCCACTTTAAACCCCTCCAATCCATACATGAAACAAACTGACACCCACCATGAAGATGTGGCACGACCATGAATGTGAAGCCAAACAACAGCAACGCAGCTCACCAGCTCAAATCCCCCTGCAACTCAGACTAACCCGAGCGCGACCAAGCCCCCACCCAAACAGAACACACCCCCATCCAATCTGAGCACAGCCAACCCCCCATCCAATCAGAGCACAGCCAAACCCCCAACCAATCAGAACACACCTCCACCCAATCAGAACACAGCCAAGCTCCCACCCAATCAGTTCACACCCCCATTGGCAGTTAAAAGGAAGAAACAGCTGCGATCACACATTGCTCCTAGAAGCACGAAGCCGAAAACACCAACCTGAAGATGACGAATGAGACTTCGTCGAAATGTGCTTCATCAGCCAGACGTTTAGAAACATTTGCACATTTACAAACAGAATTATATACACTAACTAATGTACTGACATCAAATGGGTTCTGTAGAAATAAAGTCATCAATATGATCAAACATACAACACCAAGACAGAATAAAAAACAACAAGAGGAACAAAACAATGGGAAAGCCATCTTGCCCTATATAAGGGGAACAACAGATAAAATTAGCAAAGTACTACATAAACACAACATCAAAACCATATTTTGCACAGATAGAAAGATATCGTCCATTCTGAGAAACCCCAAAGACAAAATAGAATTAGAAGATCAAGGCATATACGAAATCCCGTGTGCTTCCTGCCCATCAACATACATTGGACAGACCAACAGAAGAATGAGTGTGCGCATCGAGGAACACAAAAACTCAATACAAAAGCAAGAACGCCAGGTTTCTCCTACGTAACCAAGATTTTTCTTTCTACAGCCCTAGCTCAGTGGAATCACATCCACTCGATTCTGGGCTTCAATTCTGGCTAAAACCTGGCTAAAAGAAAAACACACATAAAATCTACGAAAAGGAAGAAAAAAGTAAGAAAATAGATATTGTACCTTTACAGGGAGGATACATGAGATGTGGGTGTGGCTTACTGATGATGGCTAACGAGCCAGAAATAGATCTATATAAGTCTCTCACTAGGCAGCATAGGGCAGCATAGGGCCTGCTGGCTGCCAGAAGGAAAAAAAAAAAAAAGCCCAGCAAGTTAGCTTGTAGGCAGCACAGTCTTCAAGAACTATTATTTTATCTGAGGTTCATTTCCCCCTAGGCCAATATATTATATTTATGTAACGGGGCAAAAGCTAGTTGAATAACATCAGACTTATATTTCAATAGCGATACATACAATTGCACAGTCTAATGTTTAATTCATAACCCATCTCTGTTTATGGGATGGATGTTCATATGAAATTCTACATCCAAATGTAGAATTTGCTCAGTCTTTATGAGTATTTTTGGGCCACTTAAATACACTGGAGGAATTTAAATCTACACTCTGTCTCTTCCAACTAATCTCAATCTTGTTTCCTAGCTGATGTATTTCCCAACCAGCAAGCATGTTGCCACATGTAATAACATCAGTATGTACTGATCTTTGCAGGCATCTTAGTTTGACTTCTTCTGTAGTACAGGAGGGAGCATGAATAATTTAAAAGATATATACTGACCACCAACCATGCAATAATTATATTATAGCTGTTTTCTTTTTGGAATTTTGAAAAATATTTTTTAACCATTTTATTTTCTAATGCAATTAATTCTTTTTAGAAAAAAAGGAAGCAAGCTAGCAATAAAATGCCAGTTAAAAATAATAATATTTTCAAAAAATGGGTGATTCTTTGACACAAGTTTTATATAGTTTTAATATCATCTTTGTGTTGCCCCTTCTATTTGCATTTGATCTTAAATGTGACAGGAAAAACCTCATGCTGAATTGGAACTATATTTAATGTATCTACCACAGCAGTCCCTATTGTTAAAGAAAAAACTTGCCTCCAGAAGTTGTGGGTGCTCCAACATTGGAGGTTTTTTAACAGGAGAATGGACAATTGTTTATCTGAAATAGGGTTTCCTGCTTGAGCAGAGGGTTGGACTAACCTCCAAGGTCCCTTACAATTCTGTTATTCTATTATTCTATTTAAAAGCTACCGTATTCTTCATTTTTTAAAGTAGTGAGAAGTGTAGAATTTATTTATTTGCTTATTTAAAACATTAATAGATCTGCCCATCTGCCCACCAACTTATTTACTTATTTAATATATTAATATGTCTGCCCAATTTTGGTTGGTTTCCCATAAAAAATATAAACAATATAAAAACCATAATAAAACTTGTTAGGATATGGTTTGAGTCTAACTAGTTGTCCAGGCAATATATGTGTACTGTAACTTTAATCTGAAAATGTATTATGTTACTTTAAAGGTATTCATTGTAATGCTGAGTCATGCTGTAATTAGGTAATGACTGGTTGTGAGAGTATTTAAGCAAGGTATTGTAACGTATTCAGTTTGATGATGAAGCTGATATGATATGCTACCAGAGTATGATATGCTACTATTGAGAGGAGTTGCTATCTGCTAATCATCGTTTGATGGATCTGCTACCATTGTGGTTTGTGAACCAGAGTGAGTTTGTTATTCTAACCAACTAATGTTTGTTTGGTAAGAAGATATCTGTAACTACTGGATTGATTTAACTGGAATTTGTTTAAAGGCTATGAGACTGTTTTTCTACTATAAAGTAAGCTTTTGATAAACCAGTTTGCATATCTCTTATTCATTGCTCTCAGCAACGTTTCCTTGGGCATTTACTCTGCTGGTTGGTAACACAACAACAATATCCTTAACAAAACTATAAAACTAAACATGTTAACAAACCCACTCACCCACAAAACATAGGAGGCAAATGATAACGAAGATTGGACTACACTTCACAGTTATTTCCTTTACTTATTTATATGATTTCACTCTTTTTAAAAAAATACAATAAAATGCTATAATTATCAGATATATTGCTTAATCTCTATGGTCTTTCTCCCTGTATCATTTGTCCAAGTAGCTTAAATGTATATTTCTGATGTTAAAACATTCAGCGATTACTATATTTTCCTAATGCATCTCCCAACTACAACTGAACTAATCAGTCATTGGTTTTCAGCATTTTAATCCAATTGGGATCAATAAAAACATTTAATGAGGGAATCTCATTATAATATGTTTATGGTTCTTTACTGTAACTTTATTAATGTATTTTAAAAGTACTGTTTAAATAAAAACATTAAAACACTTCATAACATAAATACTTCATTCTATAATGCAATCTATCTATATGGGTCATACACTGAAAATGATTAGTGACACTATATACATAGTAAGCTCAATGCAAATGACATGCTGCTAATTGGGAGCAATGTCATTCTATAGTTTCTACTCTTATTTTAAAAAGTTCAGCAGGACAGCATTCAATTATTTTATTTTACCATAAGAAAATGAAAAAAAGGAGACAAATTGTCTAAAAAACACAATAATATGGCATTATAAATTATCTATTTTCCAACTGCCTGACTTGGCCATGATTATTATGAACTTTACTAGTTATTGTAGCTCTCCCAAATATTCGCATCTTTATTGTCACTTTTCCAGTTATAAATGCAGCACAGAAAGAGGAAAAAGGAAAGAGATGAAAGAGAAAAAGAGACAGAGACAAGATGTGCCTTGAATCTTCCAATTCCTTGAACCTGTAAAATATGTAGAAAATCCAGACTATTTTTATTCTGTTTCTTACTGTTTTGCACAGTAACAATAGGCTTGCAGGAATCACTAAAAAATAGGTTGACACAAAGCAGTTGACACCCATACTTACCTGATACACACAAGAACCTAAGACTTTTGGGACTTACAAAAATATTTAAAGATATGAAGACTATTCCATAGTTTTAATAATATATGAAAATCAAATTAAACTTGCTATAGCCCACGCTTCATGTTATTAAAATATATGAAGTTCTATAGGCTAGAATCCTATATCCTTGTGAGAAAGCTCCATGCTTGAAAGGGAAAATTTATTTTAAAAATCTCCTTAATCCCATTCTTACCAGCCTCTGAGATTAATTGTGTTGATATCAGAAAATGTAATATTGCAAAGAGAGTGAGAGAGATGCTGAGCAAAATCATGTCAGGAATGATTGTACATTCAAAGAATGAAAAGCCTGCCCAGCCATCTGCCAAGACACTAATTTAAGACAAAATTTAGAAAACCCATTGAGCTGGTCTAGATTATTTCCCTTATAGTGATTGTAAGGGAGGGATTTTTTAAAAGTCTGCTGATAAGAGCAGAAACCAACTGACATTTGTACTGGTGAATAAGATGTCTACAAGCTTCCATTACTGGGGCCCATTGAGTCAAACTTTTGGATTGTCCTGATTGAAGGATTTTTTTCCAGAAATGATTAATAAATAAACTCCAATTGATTTCAGTAGGTCTGGCCTAAATGTTAAATTTTAGATTTAAGGCATTGTACTAAGGTATCAGTCACAATTACATACTAGACTAGAGCAGTCAACCTCAAGAAATTTAAGATGTGTAGACTTTAACTTCCATAATTCCCCTGACAGCATGGATAGAACCTATTTCTCATGTTATGGACATTATTATTTCTCATGTTTTGGATTTACAGCTGCTTGTGATGCAGACTAACCTCATCCTCCACTAATCTGTCTGTGCTGTTGCTGAACTCTAGGTCTAGATTCCATGTTTCAATTGGAATGCAGTCATGAGATTTTGCAAACAGCAGATAGTGCCAATAGCAGCTGTAATGCATCTTGTTCTATTCAGCTGCACACTGTAGTCTGCGCTGCCTAGCAATTCTTGTTTGCTTGCTTGTTTGTTTGGAAAAAGATTTGATTTTCAGCACAAAACTGAGTGGTAGAGAAAACAGTCATGTCTAGTAGCCTAGTATTTATTGACTGAGAGATCATTATGCACATCTATTGGGTAGGAAGGGTGAGTTTTGATGGGCTCCATATTCAAATTGAATCAACCATGCTTCCTCCAGAATGTCCTATTAATCTAAATAGTCAGGATGAGTTACCCGAGGTGGATTTCATTTAACTTATGAAATCAGAAGACTTTGGGATGATCACCTGGCAGTACCCTTTATTGCGCATTGACTAATTACTATTATGTTAGTTTTAGAAAATATTTCAATTTATATTGCAGATAATTCAGTGTTTAAAGTCTACCAGCCAAAAAAAAAATCACTGTGGCTGAAAATCAAAAGTGCTGTTTCAAGCACAAGATTGAACAGAGGCTTATTTTCCTGGTATATGGATGGAAATCTTAGCTCAAATTCATCAATAATGAGCAGAGTAGGTATGGTGTCTTGGTTGTTATGTAAAATGCAAAGTAAAAACTGATTGGCCTATGGTCTGACATTTTACCGCTAAAAATAAGCATGATATAGAGAACAGCTATTTTGGTTCTAGTAATATTTTTCCTCTCAATTATTTGCTTTGTGAAGTTTATACACAATGATTAAAGCAGATCTGCACTGATTTTAACAATGTTGAGTTGAGTGAAGTATTCTAAGTTGAAAAGGAACACAAATTACTCCCTCCTTCTCTCCCTCCCTCCCTCCCTCCCTTCCCTCTTACTTTCCTTTAGTTCAAATGGAGAATACATTATTTATATTATTTTCAGAGATGTAGTACTTTTACATGAGACTCAAGCAGCCTCCAATTCTCCTGAAATGAATATTACCATTACATTTTATGCAACATATGTTAACATATTATCCTCTCTCTCTCTTTTCCCCCTTTTCTTTAGCATCACATAAAGAGATGATGTCACTAGTATCTATAAATTAACATTCAGGGAGATCCTCCATGAGCAGATTTTTCCCCCTCTCGATAGAAAAGAAATTATATTTAGCAGCCCATCACAAAGGGCAGAATAACATCTGTTATTTTTCCATGAATTTTCTTTCCTATGATGTTTAAACTACTGTTAAACTTATCTTAATTAAGAACAGAAGAAGGGAAAATATTTTTCAAAACCTATAATGGCAAGATTACTTCCATCCATTTGTAGAACTAGATTAAGAATTTTTGTGAACATGCCTATTGAAAGATTTAATCCACAGTCATATTCCCAATAGCTTTATCCATTTTTAATCTAAAGTTCAAGACCAGTCTAATGTATCATTATCCTAATCTTCCTAGAGATGTCTAAGGGCTTTGAGTCCATGGTCATTAATGAACTGGTGAATGGTAACTTTGATTTTATGTTAATATTCCTCCTACCTTTTTATATTATGGCTGGCCGTCCGCTGTAGAAGACATTTTGCGAAATTGGTAAGTCCCACCTATTTCTGTAGCAGTTATAGCAATTACATATCTTTGCCTGTTGGCCAAAATATTTGGGGATCTTTGCTTTAAACTCCGACAGAATCAAAGTTTCCTAGAATGTAATTTGGTTTACTAATCTGCTTCCACTATTTTACCCATACTTTTTCTCTATATAATCTCTGTCTCAGCGTTGGACTGAACTCATGATACCAAATCGACAGAGTCAGGGAATAAACTATTGGCTAGATTATTGTTTCATGAACATGAAGGATAATGGCTGACTTTAGAGTGTATTAGCACAGCTCGGGTTAACTTTGGAAGAATATTTCTATATTTTATCTAATGTAAGTATTGTACACAACTGTGCAATTCCAAAATGGCTATTTTTATTAATAATTGTTTCTCTCAACTCTGCATGAAAAGAATAGCAGATTGTTTTTATCATATAGCTGCCTTCAGTGGGCAAGAAAGAAAAATATTTAAATTGCTAAACATTTCAGAAATCGGAAAAAATGATGTATAACATTTCAATTTGCTAGCATAATTGATATATACTGTAGGAAATCTCATCACTCTTTTTTTAAATATATAAGTTATACTAAATAGTCAGGAAGCAAAGGCACGTACAACGTTTCTCACCTTATAGTCTAATATAATAAATGAAACCAAGAAACAGGTCTGCAGCCCTCAGTAATGCATAATATAACTAAAAGGTTTTCAATTTATAGTCTAAACTCTTCAAGCATAGCTTAGACTCTTGCTTGTATTTAGCTTCAGGACCTAGAGAAAGACAATTTTGCAATAACATAAAGAGAGTAAATTGCTAGAGTTGATGGATTGCTTTTGTATTAATGTGAATTATTTCAAGTTATTCTTACGAAAGAGTCTCACTTCAAGTTTCTTAGAAATTAATATATTTCAGGATATGCCTGGCAAATACCTGGTCATGCAGCTACCTTGCTGAGAGGCATTGCTTGGTATCATTTTTTATATCCTGTTGTTCTAAAGTACACCATAACATCAAACAGCATAGAATAACTTCCAATTAAACTTGATCTCATTTATAAAACACCAAGAAAAAGCTCAAGTAAAAATAAAATACAGTTTAGCAAATCCTACTTTCTGTACACTTTAACATTAAAGTAGTGCTTCAATATAACATATTGTGGCTAAGTAGAAACAAAAAAAGAGACTCTTTTTATGTAAATTCAAAATGATAAAAAGATACACATTAAGAAATCATGTGTATTCATTATCAATTTTTTTATATGGACTAGCAAAATTAATCTGCTTGGGATTTAGGAAAGCTTTGGGTTTTTTTCAAATCTCCATTTTATCTATTAATGTACCTAAGTAATTACACCAAGGTTGTATCATTCAGTTATGATAATTCAATTTATGTTGCTTGAATTCAGATCTAGCCAATAGAATACAGTACATTTTTTAATACAGTACTGTTTATATTGCAAACAGGAACTTCACAATAAAATAACCAGGATAAAATTAGCAGGTAAATAGAGAGGAAGAAGAAAAAAAAAGAACATTGGAGATAGTTGTATTAAGAATTATGTTTAACCTTTCAAAATCATAGAAGCATCCAACTTTCTTAAGCATGCCTATATTATATATTTATTGCTGAATACTATTTTCTCAAAAATGAAAGAGTGATCATACATTACTGAATGAGTAGAATCCAAAAATGAGATCCAGCTTCTGGAATTTTAAGTATTGCTTTTATTTGAGAACAACTAATGCATAAATTCAGCATCTATGGAAGTGCCGCATCTTCTTTCTTTTCCTTTAAAAAGGATTTCAACCTTGAAAAATAATATAAAGGCATGTAGCAGAAAGCAACAACACTTCATAACACGTTTTAGGAATCATGTCAACAATTCTTAAACTAGAATGATAGAATATGTCAGCAATTTTTCAAATCATTATGCATGTGACTATTTAGCCAAATAAAAATATCTAGCAGGTTGAAATGTTATACATTGTTCTGTTTAATCAAAGAGAGGCAAAAAGGTTCAAATAATGTTTTCCCACCTTTATAACAGAAAATGCAATGGGCCAGGAGAGCACAGTTTTTGAAATTTCATTTCATAGGATCATAGAGTTGGAAGAAGCTATTAGGCCATTTATTTCAACCCTTGCCTTGAAAGACTAAATTCTTACCCTAGACTGTTATGATATAGTATTGTGTTGGGACAAGCTGTGCTTAGATTCTAACCCTCATCTGTTTTTTTAAAAATCCCCTTCACCCAATTCACTCCAGGAACTGATTTGGGAAAAATCCTATGTATTGTTCTGATCAGTCCAGATAAACCATGCCCTTTCATCAGCCTGAAGCCTTCTATTCCCATTTCTGTTTTAGTTTAAATCAGACAAAGTCAGGAAAAATTTAGGCAGGTAAATTAGCTATAAAATTCTTAAATCTCACCCTGCTGGGACAATACTCATTAGGACAGTGATTGTATCAACCCTGTTGACTAGTTCCCATTGGACATTTCAGAGGATGTGTCAAATTTTCCAACTTTCAATTTCCAAACATTACGGGTGCTCAAAAGTTGTGACAAGTCTTGGGGATTGTAAAGATATTCTGGTTACTTTAATATAATTTAGATGTGCTTGGTAAGCAACTACATAAATATCATAACTTTTTAACATTTTGTTTGATTCATTTGACAGGTTCATACAGTATATAACATTGGTTGTAATAGCTCACATCATGCTGGATGCTGTTCTTGCTTATGTCTTAACCTTGTGCCAGGAATTGGCAGAAGTGAATGTACAACTACCTCTTTACTATCAAAGGGATAATAAATCAATATCAGAATTGTAACATTACAAATTACATGTCACCAAATGTTCTTCCCCACAATGCTTTTTCTCTGTAAGATTTGAGGAAATAAGTAGGTACAGGAAAAACATTCGATCAGTTGACCATAAACCCAAAGCTTGAAATGTTAGAGGAAATGTTTCTCAACCTTAGCAACATTAAGATGTGTGGACTTCAGCTCCCAGAATTCCTCATGCAGGCTGGGAAATTCTTGGAAATGAGGTCTCAAAGTTTAACTTCTTAAAGTTGTGAAAGTCAAGAAATACTGATCTAGGTACTTCAATAATAGTTAGATTTAAAATAAATTAATAAGTGTAAATGACGTGGGAGAATATCTAAAGGGTTGTGGTATGCAACCCATGTTAGACAGATATACTTTGCAATGTTCAGAAGAATTGCAAAAATCTCCAAATCACTAATTAGATTGCACACTGGATTTGTAATGAATTTTAAGGGCATTAGACTCAGACAAATTACAGGCTTGCCATGATGTAAATTATTGCCTTTCTTTTCTTTTCATTTGTTCTTTACATCTAAGTCTGACACAGAGCATGCTGTTCATAATTCTGATACTTTTAAGATCCCTTTGTTTCTCCTTTGACCATCATCTGACTAGCTTTATGTTTCAAAGGAAACAAAGTACTCTAGGAATTCTATGGAATTTCCTAATAACATTGGTCTTGTATAGCCTTTGCTATATAGTTTGAACATGTTGTATTGTCTGAAATGGCAATTTCAGACAACACAACATGTTCAAGCCACAAGACAGCTCTGTGTAGAATACAGCTGGAACGAGGAACTGGATGAGATGGGCACATTCAAGTGAAATAAATAAACTGACACCATCAAGAAAGAAATTACTACCGCTGTGTTAAAATGTGGATGACTTTATAGACATCAAAAAGAGGTTCCACTTATATGAATAAAGATGTAATGGGGCTTCTCCAACTAAATTCCTGGGGAGGGGGGAGCTGCTATTTATGATTACTACACTAATCATTGAAAGTGTGTGAGCTGCAGTAGTTAAAGAAGTTAAAGTGATGGACTAAAGAGCAGGGAGACCAAGGTTTTAGTCTTCTGTTATAGATAGAAGCTGGATAGGGGACTTTGAACCAATCATTCTCTCTTCCCTGGGAAGCTGGAAATCTTAAATCTACCAACCAGCACTGGACAAAGATATTAGATTACGGTCCATAGTCTTCTATGACTTTGCTAGAGCTCAGGGTGTCAGGTAATACTATACTGTATATTAGTTGTTGCACCAATCTTTGCTCATGGATAGCAGTAAAACTGAAAACTGATATGAATAATAAGAATACTACTATATGGAAAGATCAGATATGACACATTAAATAAATATCCTCTAATGTTATTTTTGGCTTATCAAGTGAAAATTTACATATGCAATATATTTGCCTGATCATTAAAATATTAGAGATTATTCTGGCTATACTTTTGCCTGTGCACTGCCACCAAGCAGCTATTCAGAAACAGTCCTTTGTGGTATTGCCCACTTCATAGAATATACCCCAGGGGTGGTGGTGTTGAAAGGCCTTCCTATAGCAGAAAATACAAGGAAAGTAATTACTCATTGAGTAAGCATGAATTACTATAGCCTTCCCCTTTTGATTTTCAATTTGGGGATAAAAGAAGTCTTAGAACTTATTTTTTTTCCTCCTTGGTTAGAATAGGCATATTATATCTGGCTCAGAGGTGGGTTTCAGCAGGTTCTGACCAATTCTGGAGAACCGGTAGCAGAAATTTTGAGTACTTCTGAGAACCGGTAAATACCACCTCTGACTGGCCCTGCCCCCATCTATTCTCTGCCTCCTGAGTCCTAGCTGATCGGGAGGAAATGGGGATTTTGCAGTAACCTTCCCCTGGAGTGAGGAGGGAATGGAGATTTTACAGTATCCTTCCCCTGCCACGCCCACCAAGCCACGCCCACCAAACCACACCCACAGAACCGGTAGTAAAAAATTTTGAAACCCACCACAGATATGGCTGTAAAAATCTGGATTAGTGTAGTATGCCATGTTTTCTGCTCTTAACAAGTAGTTGTTGAGATTTATGCAGCCCAGAAAGAATAGCTGTAAACTGAAGGTACTGTTAATATTAGCCTGCATTATTTGATATAGTCGTATTAATTTCAAGATACAAGGCCATTACTCTGTTTAGTTTTACTATATTGGATGCAAATGCTTCATTAACCTAAGCGATCTTATGTAGGCAGTTTTATATAATTTCTCCTTCTGAAAAATGCATCTTTGCAGGATTTTATTTTTGTCTCCTATTGTAACAAGGAGCAGAGATCTTTACTGAATAGTTTACAGTTACTGTCAAGATCTTCTGCTGAGTGGAGTAGCTAATTTAGAAACCAACTGTGTGCATCCAAAATGGAAATTAATCTTGCCAATGCCCTTGAAATAGCTTACTGTATATTCATATCTATAATGACCATAGAGAATATTGTAGAAACAAAGCAGTTACATGAATTAAGAACAACACTTTTCCTCTAATTACTTTTCTTTCTGTTTTCTCCAGACTTTGTTTTACAAATCTTTCTAAAATGTTGTGCAAGACTTTGGTGGGACTTTATGGTTCATATTTATTGAATAATAAAATAATGGATAATTAATCAATCATTACTTATTTTTAATTTAGGAATAGTCACTTTCCTACAGTATTTGTTTCAACTTTAAGGGATGTTAAATAGATTCAGAGGACTCTAACTTTACAGGATTCTGTTAATGATTGCTGGTTTTCACAAATACCCTGATTAGAGTTTAAATCTCCAAAGCATCATTGCCTGTTCCGGGCAATCCAATGGCAATATTACTATCCCCACTGAATTGCATAGGGGAACCTTAAAAAGCTACAGCCTGGGAAGGAAGAATTAATAGCCTTACAGTTCTCTTTTTGTTGTTTCCAAGTTTGCCCAACTAAAGAGGAATGCTATTGAAAATGTTCCTGAAATCAAATTAAATGTCTTTTCTGAATGTTCTGTGCAACCTAAGCGCTTGGATACCCACTAACATAACTTGAAAAGCATCTCTTCAAATCAAGAAGTTTCTACCTGTCAGTTAGGTACATCATGAAGATCTCTGAGCCATCAAAGCTATACAAATGGAGATGTTCTTCTTCTAGCCTAGGTGAGATAGACTCATCATCCTTTCTGCTAAAAATGTTGCTAGAGTTCACTGACTTTTCTGCATACACCAAGAGTGGAGGACAGACCTTAATACAGATATGAGGAAGAGCCCATAATTCACTTTTTGGCACTTTTTTGGCTGTGTACCAGCATTTGTGAGGAAAATAGATTGAAACAAGGCCATATTTGGAAAGGGAACAAAAAAAAAATGTCAGAGCACTGAGAAAAACAGAAAAGGTTAGTTGAAATGATCCAGATCTTGGCCCATTTTTCTAATTAGGACAGAGTGTTATTTTAGAAGAAAAATAAAAGACAAAGCAGAAGGTTACAAAAGAACACTATGGAGACAGCGAGAACATGAAAGAAGTTTCTTCTGTTTTCTACTGGAACTCATGGCCATCTGCTGAAATTGCTTATTAACAAGTTCAGGATGATAAATGGAGAGCTTCTTATTATGACACATAAATAGTCATTAGGTCACATGGCAGCAGAAAAATATTAGATACATTAATGGATAGATCTGGCATTTGTTAACACAATATTAACGGAGTATAATATTCCCCTTCTTCCTGATATTTATATTTTATATAACAAAAATGCCCTTGTTTATAGCTAAGAGGAAATTATTAAATGCCTCAAGGAAACATTGATGTTTATGAAGGTATAAAGAAACTTTATGAAAAGAATCCATTAGTGGTTTCCAAAGCATTCTGATGAGAAGGAGGCATGATTGTCACTGAATGCTGATCTTTTAAGAGGATAAATGGAAAAGGACTTGTAAGAGAATGTAGAATGTTTTTTTTTTAAAAAGGCCATAGTTGTTCTATCAGAATTGTGAACATAAGGACTCTTCACTGGAACATGTTTTTACAAGTCATACAAATGAAAGATTTGTATTTCCTGTCAATTTTTTATTAGCTTTTATTTATTCTTCTTTTTTGTATATAATTTTACTTAAACGAGTACACTAACACAAACTAATATAAGGAAGAAAAAGAAAGAAAGAAAAGACAAAATGCAAGAAAAGAAAAAGTTGAAGAAAAATAGAAAAGAAAGAAAAAATATAAAGAAGTGGCTTCTGACATTCTTCACACCATTTATTGTACAAACTTCTATTTATACTCCTAATTAGAAATTGAACAGAGGTTCAGATGATTGTCTCAGGGACTTACAAGTTCATGCTGAGTGAGGAAGGCAGAATGTTTGATTGGACTCTCAAGATACTTGTCAGAGGTAGATATTTAGCACTTGAGAATTATGACAGCTCCTCCAATATGTTTGAAGTTTCTTTGGGCAGCCATAGTGTGGGGACTACTAGTTGTGGTGAGTTGCATCCCAACTGCTAGGGGTTAGCTGCATTACTATCACTTTATTCTGATCCCGGAGTAAGGCATTGTTGACTTGTCCAACAGTTAAAAGATCTGCAGCCACAATATAATCCTAAATTTAGCAGTAAATTAGAATTCTCCATGCATTTAATTCATAATTCAGCCTTTGACTAGACTTAAAGGAAACTCTCAGATATGAATTATCTAGCTTAGAAACTTCATTGCAGATGAGTATGAGCTTTACACTCAACAGTTGATTGCTCCTTCAGTGGAAATAAATCAGAGTATCTCTGTCTAAATATGCTCTAGGGTTTAAATTATAGTGTTTTTCCTCTTATTTTTTCTGAGTTAATGTACACTTAGCTAGTCTTCTGATGACTTTTGGAGGCAACTGAGTTGTGCTTACACAACAGTTCTGCTTACGGAATCTGTTGAATCCTGTCTTACCATTCCAGTTCTTACACAGCATACATTAGAATCTTTATTGTATCAGGAGATGGGAGGTGGGGGAGGGGAAGGAATCCACATCAGGGTTTTGATGTGTATCCTGATGATAATTGTGAGGAACAAAAATTAAAAACAACAATCTTATCTTTGATCATTATTGGATTCTTGTCAGATCGTCACACTTGGCTGCCAACTTCCATGTTGCAATAATACAGATTATGCTGTTAAAAACCATCAGTTTCCAGTCCTGTCTTTGGTGTGTTTTGGGGTATGTGTGTGGGGAGGCAGAATTTGTATATGGAATAGCAGGGATGGGAAACAAGGATATACAGCAGCTTGTCTCAACTGTGGCAACTTAAAGATGTATGGACATCAACTGCCATCTTGGCTAGGGAATTCTGGGAGTTGAAGTACACATCTTCAAGCTGCCAAGGTTGAGAAATACTAGTATAGAGAGGCATGGCCATCTTTGGAATAGTTACATTTAAAGTACTTCTAGTTTTTTATATTATGATGGTTCTTAGAAAGGCTCATTTGAAACCATTCAGATTGTGTTGTATATATTATTTTCATGTTAGCTATTTAAGTTGAAACAAAGAAGCAAGAACATGTATCTGTGCTTCATAAGTTTCTTCTTCCAAATAGCTTCTGTGAAAGGCTTATTTCTGTTTATCTTAAGGTTATTTAAGAGTTGCTAATATCAATCGGAACCTGCTTCTTAAATTTAGCCAGCCTTGAACTGGGCATTCTTATTAAATGCTAACAAAATAGCTTTGGAAGGGATTTTCTCATTATGCATCCGGATAAAAGACTTTATAGTGCCTATTAAAATGTACTATTGAGAATAATGGATGATTAAGTACTCGGTATCTCAGAGAGAAAAAAGGAAACTTTGGATGCTGAGGTTTTATAAAGCAACAAATTGAAGCTTCCTTACAATATTTCTGTTTAGAAAGAGATGCATCTTAAAACCCTTCTCTGTTTAGAAACACTCATTGGCTAAAAGCTTCTCTCTGTATGGTATAATTAGAGCTATTTAAAATGAAAGTTTTACATAAAAGCCATTTTAACAGCAGTAAAGTATTTTTGGTTTAAAATTAGACCACATGAAATCCATGTTGACTTTGTGGTAAGTAGTTTGCAAAACTTCTCAGAATGTATTCGGATCAGTTTGTAGAACACTTTCGTGTTCTAATGTCAGAAAGTGGCAGGACAGCCCTTAGCTGAATTGGTTGATATTGAAAAAGAAACTCAAGTGCAGATTCAGACCTGGGGCAGGGGTCAGGATTTCCAGGGATACCAGGAAATTCCAAGGTTCTGGGCTACTTAGGGGATTTTTTAAAAAAATCCTGGAAGAAGGCAAATTACTTTGTTATTGTAAAGAAAATCAGAGTCACATTGAGATTTTAAACATTTAGAAAAATGTTACATTTTAACATTCTATAGTTAGTTCCAATATCTATTATACTCATTGTGTATGTTGGTCTAAGCAACTTCTGCTATTCATACCTCAAAACACAACTCACAATTATTTAATACAAGCCTTTCTGGCCTACTGAGCAGGACTGAGAATTCAAATTTGAAATCCATTTACTTCAATTCTCTGAAAGACCATTGGCTGTAGCTTTATATCATCACTGTTTATCTTCCTAGCCTGATAATACAAATCCCCATGAATAAATATTTATAACTATACCTAGGTTTCTTCATGAGTCTATGTTGCTTTAAAAAGGGGCTATATTTTTCCTCCACATACTCTGAACCATCTTTTTCAAACAGATTTTGAAGTATATAAACCTTTAAACTCATTTCTGTATCACTGTATCTGCAACTCTGATTCTGGATTCTTCACTATTTAGGTTAGCCAAAAGTTTCAAAAAATATTTAAAAGATTATCTCAGCAAAAATTCAGGAGCTGATATTGTTTTTAATTGCCTCCAGGCATCCTTATCAGAAAGTTGCAGAAGGTTTATAATCAAGGTAAGCCTGTCCTGAAACTTTCATCAAAACTTGGAAACCTTTTTGCTTTAAGTAAAAATGAAAGAAAAATGAAAATGATTCATTCATAAGATAGCTGTACAATCTTAAATATATATGGTTAATGCCAGTTTACAACATTTTAATTATCATCAATTCACAGTAAATATATGATGAATGTTAATGTATAAAATAAGGTATATTAAGATAGCCCTTTTTCTCCAAAGAATGAGATTTCTTTTATGTTAAATTTCATCATGGCTACAGTATGTGGGGAAAAACAGTATACCGGTAGACATGTAACTAATGTATTCAACTAAAGATATTTTTAAAAATTCTTTTGTACTTATCCCATTTTACTGATTAGCTCTGTATTTTGTGCCTTAATCCCATTTAATTTAGTTGTGTATTGTTACACAAGATAAGACTTCTAAGATAATTTTTTCTATTTAATTATTCATTTTAATTGGAGAGCTTCTCCAGATACTGTCAACTGTCAACTTCTATCGAATAACTAACCACCAAACTCAGATTATTCAGATATGCCCTATCAGCCATATTTTAGCTATTTATAGACTAATAGGGAGGCCTGTCACAAAACCTCCCTGTTTCTCAGCCTTCCACACTCACCTTTCTTGCTCTCTTCTTTCCTTGAGCAACCAAAATGGAAGCTCATTTTGGTGCTTTAAGGTAAGATTTTGATTCTGAATTCAAGAATTGTTATTACTTGTTCATAACGTTGTAAGGTTCAAAGAGTGGTTCCAAAATGTCCAAACTAATACCATACAGAAGCTAGGTAGAGAGGGCACTTAAATAGCATCAGTCTGTTTTTCTGCTTTGTCTCCTTGCTTTCCTTTCAAAAAAGCTGTTGTAGAAAATACTATAACAGGATAATATTGCTTTGGATTGGATCCAATGGAAGGAAACGTTGTATAGAAATAGAAGAGAAAGTTTGGACCACATCCTGAGTGCTAAAAGAGTGCTGGCACAATACAAGTCATAGAAGTGATATTTTATGAGGGCCAATCTTAATTAACAGTAGTGATGGGAAGGCTTCATCTATGAGCCTTCCTTCACTTTGTTTTTCCCATGCTTAATTGCTTGTGGAACATCAACACTATTCATCTCTATTTAATATTTTATTGCAAAGAAATGCAATGTTATAACTGCATCAAGAAAAATCTCATAGTGGCAGTATCATCACCAGCTATTTAGTCATGTCCGACTGTCAGCTATTCTATGGATCAGCACTCTCCATGCCCCTCTGTCTTGCATTGCCTCCTTCAGCTCCACCATGGTCATTCTCAGTGTCATCCTTTATAGTGTCCAGCCAAAAGCTATTAGGGTGGCCCCTTCTCTTTTTTCCACTGATCACTCCCAGCATGATTGGCTTTTCAAATGAGCCATCTTGCATTGACCAAAGCCTTTGTTTGATGATCTTGGCTTCGAGTGATATCTTATGGTAGTATGTATTAAATCTCCTATATACAGTAGTTGTTCTACCCCCAAAACGTTATTGAACAGAATGATAAATATGAAAATGTATAATTCTATACACTTGTTTATGTAACTTAAAAAAAATAATTTAATTTTGTAAAAATTACACCAACAGCTATCCTTAAACAAGCAGGATAAGCACTGGGAAACATTGTACAACATTCTGAATAAAAGGTAAAGGGTTAGGGTTACAGTATATTCGATCAGGTGAGATAAGGAGAGAAGAATAAGCACAGTAGAAGTAAATGGACAATTTGGAGACCCCAGAATGAAAAAAAAATTGGAGATAGTTGATGACTATCTTAGTTAGGAAAAAAAATCTGTTTTGAATACCTGGCTTAGGACAGGCCTACTCAGGCATATTATACATAGCAAAATAATTTGGACAGTTTATTGTGGAAAATTTAGAGAATTAGTGAAGAATAGAAGGAGGGTGAGAAGTTTCTGAATGTGGACAATCCGTTTTGTTCTTAATGGCAAAAGTAGATCTGGGAACATGTGCATTGTCAGTTGATGGGCAGGAAGCATACAAATTAAATAGTGTTTTTCAGCAAGTCTGAGGAATGTATTGATCTAAGATACAGTATTAATTACACATCGTTTGATTTAGAGAAAGGATTTAGCAAAATGAGTAAATTTGAATTATGAAATGCACTACACATATATGGAATTGAAGGTTGCTTGCTGAGTACAATAAAAGAATGCTTAAGAAATTATTCAACACCTAGCCAACAGTAGGAAAGGATACATTTAATACATTTATTGATCAATGCTTTATTGATTATTAATCTTTACTATTTATAAGAAATGCTTGCAGTGATATTAGAGGTGTGGGATATCAGGATGGTCTATACTGTGAATCTGAATAATTTCCACCAAATGATAGATTGCATAATTCAGTGAAGTGGGTATCCAGATAAATAAATAAATAGCCTCCCCCAAAAAACAGAGGAGGTAAATATCCATATGTTTATACTTCCCTATACATTTTGATAATTTAGAGTTCTTCTAGATTTTACTAATTATACTATGATTATTTTAATATAATTAAGAGTAGTAGGTTATTGACATAACTTCAAAAGAATTGATATTTTGAGTGACCTAGAGAAGTTTGAAGTTTACATGGTCTTATAATATACAATATAAGTAATTTCAACAGCTAATTTTGCCAATACTTAGAACTTTTTACAGATTGTTTACTGAAACAAGAAAAAAGTAAAATGGTTTATGGATTTAATGATAGAAATAGATGAGAGTTAAGTAAAGGGATTGAAGGGATGTGGGGAAGAGTCAAGAAGGAGGGGAGACAACCTTTTCTGTTGAAGAAAAGGTTAGAAATGATTATATTAGATAACTATGGATTTTTTCTTTTCTTTCATCTCTTCTATTGTCTTTCTTTTCTCTTTAGATTTGTCTTTTGTGTAAAATTCTCAGTAAATGTACATTAAAAAGAAATAATATATTTGACTAAAATTAATTGGATTGTTTTAGAAATCTGAATGAGTTTTTAATCTGATGTTTATAATGTTTTAACACAGAATAAGTTAAGCACTAACAAAATGGATTCTTGTTAACGCTATATTGCAGAAGGACCAACAAATATTTCTAATAAATATATCTTTAACCTTAGGCTTAAATCAATAGTATTCTTACCTAGGAAAGGCATAACTGTCTAGTTAATCATTTGAGATAACAAGCTCATATTTCATCAAGAAAAGCTAATAATTAGAAGATAATTCCGCATAAACCTATGTTTTTAAATGAGCTATTTATCAGAATTTGAGAATACCATAGGAAAGAATAAACAAACAACAAAAAAAGACAATCAGGATGAGAAGCAGAAAAAGATAATATCTTAAGGGAGTTTGAAATAAGAATGCAATAGCATTGCTTTTGGTGATTCTTTTGGATTATAATTTTAGAGAGATAAATTGAATAATTGTAAATAATTGTCAAAGCAACTTCATTCTCAAATGCTATCATATTCAATACTCCCAGTTCAGAACAAATTTGAACACTCAAATGTTTATAATTCCTTGCATTGGCTATGCTGGGTGCCATTGTTGGAAGCTGAAGTCCCATTTCAAATAAGAACAGTTTGACAGCAGCACAATTTTCTTATGCAGAAATGGTAGGCTCCCAATGAATGTATCTGTGCACCAAACAGACCTTCTTCAGGGAAGCCTTAAATTAGTCTTCTGAACAAAACTGGAGGCTAGTCAATAGCCTTTCCAGCTATATGAGTGTAGGATTGCATCAGCTTACCCATCCCTGCTGTAACCAGCAGTGTTGACTTTGGAATATTTCCCCTCTTGGCAATCTTGTGCTTATGGAGCTTAATGGAGTGCACTGTTAGTTACAAGAGCATAGGCTTGCTCTATAAAGTAAAATCAATACCAAACTAGGTATGTACTTTGCACTAAAGCATACGTTTAATGTATGAACCCAGACATTGTGGATCATAAATAATCTATATACAGTAATAAAAGTGTAAAATGTGTAGCCAAGAGAGAGAGACCATATTGTGCCCCTTGTTTTTTTTTAATTAATTGAGAAAGCCATCATCCAAGCTTAACGAAGCACAAAGATTATCGATATCTGATTGTCAGCGCTCATTTCCTATCAACTCAAAAGATAATTTCCCCAAGCAATCATTCTCTAGTGTCAGTGCTGCGAGGTGAACATAAAATTAGTCTTGCACAAATGAAATGGAAATGGGGAACTGAGAAATATGCTTTTAGACCCCCTTCCTGTCAAGTGCTGAACAGAATTTCTTTTCTCCACTATAACTTTTTATTATGGTAGCACAATGTGTCTCGTTCTCTTTAGAGTTTTTAAGAGCAGGCTATCTAGAAGTCCAGCTGACCAAAGACATAGCAAGATTTCTGAATGCACTGTGCATAGTAGCACTGCTTTCATGTTGAATGGGAAAGCATAATAATTAAGCCGCTATACAGAAATTGCCATTTGCTGTACAGAAAGTGAGATTGCTACTCTGGTTGGGGACTAAGAACGCAATTAAGTCAGGACATGGGTGAATAGTTTGTACTGCTGAAATTCAACAATACTCGTTAATGTCCTCTCTTTAATGACCATGGAGGAGTAGTTGGTTGCTAGCTAGAATACCCAGCCTATCCAGCTATTCGCCTTTTTTCTGGTTTTATTAAAGCAAGATCCCTACCCACCATTATTTAAGTGATTAGAACATTAGAGTCGACTATTTACAGAAATATACAGCATATAAAGCAGGGTTACTGGGGTTTATAATTTCTCTCCCACTGCCAGTAAATGTCTTTTCTTTAAGTGCTTGCGATGCCACTAGAAACTGTTTGTTCTTCATTAAGCCTATTACTAACACAACACTGGCCAACTCTACTTCATTGTCACTACTGAGTTAATAACACAACTATATTCTATTTAATTTTAATGGCTGTAGGAAATTGTGTGTGGGTTGAGAACAAGAGGGCGACTGGCCGGCCAATTTAAATGATTCAGTCTAGGCTCCTGAATCCATTTTAAAAAGCCTGTGGCATGGAGTACTGAACTATTGTTGCTCAAAAAGCAGCTTCCAGGAAGAATTCTAAGCAGCAATGAAGTAAAAATGACACAGTGAAGGAAAGCACTGATTGCATATGTTGGAGTGCAAAATGCAAAAGAATGTGTTATTATATGAAGCTATTGGCTCTTTCGGGACACCTTTAAATAATATAATAGAAGTACAGGTTTCCTACCAAATTCTTTTCCTTTATTGACCCTTGGATTGTCTCTCTAGGTCTGTGATGGCAAACCTATGGCACGTGTACCACAGGTGGCACCTGGAACTATATCTGCGGGCACGTGAGCCACTGCCCTAGCTCAGCTCCCCAGCTGCTTTTTGGCTGGCCCCGCCCACGCCATCCCTCCCCTCCCAGGAGTCTCCACGCAGCCCGTTTTGGATGCCAGGTAAGTACAGGGCTCGCATGGAGGCTCTGGCAGGGCGTTTTTGGCCTCCGGAGGGCCTCCAGGGGGGCAGGGGAGGCAGTTTTCACCCTCCCCAGGCTCCTAGAAAGCCTCTGGAGTCTGGGGAGGGCAAAAAATGGGCCTACTGGGCCTACTGGAAGTCTGAAAACGGGCTGTTTCCAGCCTCCGGAGGCTTCAGGAAGGCCTGCTAGGCACAAAACGGGGTGCGGGGGGGGGTGTTTGTGTGTGCATGCAAAGTGGGTGGTCATGCGTGCATGCGTGGGGGAGTGAGGCATGGGGGGCATTGAATTATGGGTGTGGGCACGCATGTGTGCGACACCTCCACGCTCCCCCCGCTTTTGGCACACGACAACAAAAAGGTTAGCCATCACTGCCCTAGGTGAAAGGTTGGGATCAAAAAAATAATGGCATATAATAGAAAGCGACATATATAAAGAATACATGCTGTATGTAGTTAGTCCTTGAGTTAGGGTCATAACTGAGCTTGGCAATTAACGGTTGTAAGTTGTGATGGTCATAAAGCGGAACATCGTCTAATTTTATGATTTTTTTTGGTGATGGTCATTAAATAACAGCAGTTGTTAAGTGGAGTGTGTGCGTGCGTGTGTGCATGCAATGTTGAAACTTCAAAACTGGATCATAAGTAGCTTTTCAAGGGTCCCTCTTAACTTTGAACAGTCATTAAGCATATATTCCTGATTTGCTTTAATTGACCTTTCATAATGTAAAAATGAACCAAACTGCCTTGCTATGTGATTTTCTCCTTCCCTGCTTTTTCTTTTGAACAGTTTCTTTAAAACGAGTCAGGTCAGAGAGAGCAGATTCCCCTCTCCTAGTCTGTTACAAATATGATTTCCACTAAGAGCTGGAGTTTAGAGTTGGATTTCCCCTTTTGAGGACAGTGGAAAGATTCGGTAGATCTTAGATATGCAGGAATGTTAGACTAGACTTCTCATTCTGTTTTCCCAGAATAATGGCAATAGTAATAATGCAGTGGCCATCCACTGTAAGGCAATTATCATCACAGATTATATATTTTTTGCATTCTCCAGCTGTTAATCTATCTTCCAGATGGCATAAGCAGTGCAAATAGGGGAAAATGCTTTTCATATGAACAAAATTCTCTGCAGAAAGTTTCATATTTGAAGGCATTTGTCACATTTATTTATTTTTTTAAATGTTGCTATTCAGTTAATACAAAACATTTGTGGAGGTGGAAATCCTTCCAGGTCTGATATATACTGCCTAACAATGCTGTTTGCCAGATAATAACAGATATTTAAAGAAATTGTTATGACTAAGAAGTGCTAACAACTTTTTAAAAGGTGGGGGTGGGGGAGAGGGCAAAAACAGCTGTAGCACAAACTTTCAAAAATTATTTCAGAAAAGGCAATTGCCTTATGTTAGATGTGTACTTAATCCAGGATTCTAAATGGAAACATTAGAATTAAAGTTAGCACATAAAGTCAAGTTGCCTTCAAACCAAACTTTGGCTGACTTAATTCGGTTATGGGTTAAGACGTTCTGCAAAAGAATCTATATATTTCTGGGCAAGCTGTTTCATCAGTTGCTTCTAAAACAAAGTTCCCAAAAGGCACTGTTGAGTCTTAACAAAAGCATATATTTAACTTTGGCTCTAAAAATAAGGGCCGCATTTTAGAAGCAGCTTTTTACAAACCTGTCCCCATGTGCAGAAAGATTAGTTAGTTTGTTTTTTAAAAGCCCAATGTGGAGGATATTGTGTGGCTCCTGCCTGTTTTTTATTTCATCCAGAGGGTTTTGCCAATCTGGAGCCATTTACAAAGGCTACAGTAGTCTATTTTGCACTAGAGTTCTCCCTAGCCAGAAGGCTGCTCTGATAAAACTTGGGGGAAATTTTCTCATTTCCTTGCCACAGCTAAATGGCCCATAAACAAAGTAATTTGCCAAACGCTTTCTGCACCTGTGTTCTTTTTATAGAAACCAGCTGGATCAAAACTTCTGGCAACCTGGAAGCTGGATAGAAGGTTAGTCGTTCCCTCTCTAAGGAAAGGAGGGCATGTAAGATTACAGCTTACTTTGTGACATCCAAATATTTTTGGGATTGAAGAGCTACATCATAGTAATGCTCTGAATGCAAAAGTTTCCAGATCAAATCTGATATTTTTGGTGCATAGATCAGAAAAACATAAGAAAAACTTTGGGCAGATTAATACAGGAAATTCAGACTTCTATTCAAAATCGTTATAAACTATTGTAATATTTAGAGATAGCTGACTTCTAATATTTAGCCTTTCTAATTAGTCTTTTGTGTTCTACTTACCCCTTTTTTTGTGAAAGGGATGTTGACAACTGTTAATGAAGAAGGATATTCTTTGGACAAATAAGGCTACTGGCTTGCAAAGCTTCTGTTTTGCTTAGTAATGTGGCTATTTGTCAAATAAAAAGGGATGTAATAATACAATCCACAGGAGCATTTCTATGGTTTCTGGCACTCAAGAATTGAAGCACCCAGAATAGAAACAGCAGTAGCAATTTTGCTATTTCTTCCCAAGCGGCGAGAGAAGTGTCTTGATTAATTTACAGTTGCCTACATGCATGTCACACTTATTGAAAGAAAGAAATTGATGTACTAAGATGGTATTTGGGACAGAAAACATAGAAGCAGGTGATAGTTTCTTTCAGGTACATTGTTCCAGCCTAGGCATTGCTATCATAGGTCAATCTTTAGAAATTTGAATGATTGAACTTTTTTTGTTTAGTACAGTCCATTACAGGTAAACAATTAAATTCTTGAGCCTACAACCAGTGGTGGGTTGCCCTCGTTTCACACCGGTTCTATAGAACTGGTAGTAAAACTGGCGGGAGGCTCCGCCCAGCGACCCCAATGTCATCAGAACGCTTCTGGGCATGCGCAGAAGAGCGCGTGTGCCTGCAGCCCCATTGTGAACCGGTAGTAAAGGTAAGTAGAACCCACCCTTGCCTAAAACTATGGATGAAGATAATAATGACAGTGAGTTTCCGGGAAAGATGAGAATACAGGCAGCACCTTAAATCACATCAAATTATTGTTCTCAATCTTACATATTCTGATTGGCAGCAGCTATAAGGAGAGATCTGTCCTATCGTTTCTTACTGAAACGGTTAAACATACAGAAGGTTGTATCTTTTCTACCTGGGCTCTTCCTAATTTGGAAGAGGAGCTTGTGTTAACATTCTGGGATAGGAGCCTATGTCCAAAAGGACACATGGGAAAAAATACTCAATAAATGAGAAATATCAACTATAATTCTTCTATTTTGTACTGAGTGTAGTGTGGGCTAGGGACCATCAATGGAGTTTAAAAGTTCTATTGATCTCCAGAATTGGAGTGATTAGTAGTAAAACTCTTTTCTGGATCTCATTCTCAGTGACTTGGAGTTAACAAGATTCAGAGGTATAAGAAGTGCAAAAGGAACTGTTGGAGTGCAGCCTTCTTGGATGCTATACTGTGTCCAGGTATTGAGCAGTTACGTGTCGGAGCACAACAGGAAGAAGGATTCTATCCCAGTTCCTTACTGAATAACTTTATTTTTCTTATATTAAATGGAAAGCTGGATTCTGAAAGCGAGAAACAAGTAAGTCATATAGAAAAATAAAAACTGATAACTCCCAAACCTACAGGGCTCTAGGAGCAGATCCCAGGAAACTCTACAAATCCAAACTTTGCCTATTCATTAATATCTTGATGGAATCTGAGCTGAGGAGTCCTTATTTTATGTGACAAAATGAGAAGACAATTCTGGGATATCCTGAGAGAACCTCTACTCATGATGTAATCAAGCCTTAATCCCCATCTTAATCATGCGTTAGAATTTTTAAAAACTGAAACCTACAATCTTGTGTGCCACCAAGCCCAACATTTCTGCTTTTGCTATGCCACTCAAAACAGATTGATAATGACTACACAGTAATTCAATCTATGTTTTTGTTTGAATCCTTTTTGATTCTTCCATTTAGTTCAGAACAGCATTTTGCTTTGGACCAAAAAATGTATTCCATGAATATGTGAGCAATAAACAAAATTGCATCTTTTTTTTCTCCCCCAGCAAAACCCAAGGGGAGGGCTTTTCATTATGCATTCTCCTTAATCTTCTAAATTTGATCAGATTAATTCAACACATCTTCTCAACACATCTGGCACGCAAATTTTTAGGTGGCAGAAGGGCCCCAAAATCTGGCTCATATATACAGGTTTCCTAACCAGGTGTTTGCTTTATAAGTCTCCATTATCCTTCAGCATTGGTTTTTGTATCTAAAGCAGACATGAACAAAGGCAAGGGTGATTTAATTATCATATAGATAGTTGCTGCTAAGAAGGGGGCAGAAACTCAAAAAAGAGTAAGTAAAAAGTAAACACATTATACTATAAATGTTTCATATAAATTAATATTTTATACAATAGGTCCCAATTAGCTCCTAAAATATTTGCTGTTAGAAAATTTGCAGTGTTCATTACTGCCTTGTAAGTATATTTAACTAAAGAGCTAAGTGCCCAGCTGGATGCAATAGTTTTTTTTTTTTTAAATAAAAAGTCTGCTGCAAAGCAAAACTCTCATCCTTGACAGGCAGATATTTTACTCTGTCTTGAAAATGGTCTCTAGCAGGTCATTAATTGTTCTAAATCCATTTCTGTGTTCACATGCAGATTGTAGCAATAAAAAATCCCTTTCTTTTGATTGCCTATGAATTTTTTTTTTTTTTGGCCCTCCTGATTTTCCAATCTAACGCTTTTATTCACCCAGCTTTGTTACATTTTTAGAAGTGGTGTTATGTCTGTGATGGACTGTGTGCGATGTCTATCTTTGTTATTAAGCACCCTAAATGAAAAATCAAGGACACAGTTATTGCAGCTGTTGCCATAGGGAATCAGGAGTGCTAAATATTCCATAGAACCATTATTGTCTACACTCAGGGCTATGTTTTGTATCAATATACTGTAGCAGACAAAGACAACTATATGGAAATGGAGTTGGGAGCATCCCATTGTCTTCCTTTATGTAACTATGAGCAAGGGTATCATCCAGTCAGCAGGTCGTATTTTTGTAAACCTGTTATTACACTCCTGACTCTGAGGAGGAGATAGAGGCTTAGGTTCAGGGGTGGGTTCTACTTACCTTTACTTCCAGTTTGCAATGGGATCGCACACACGCTTGCTTTGCTCGCATGTGTGCCTTGCTTCTGCGCATGCGCAGATCGCTGATGACAACATCCGGGGTGGTGGATGGAGCTCCTGCTGGTTTTACTACCGGTTCTTGTGAATCGGTCTGAATCGGGGGCAACCCACCACTGCATAGGTTGAGTGGAGAAGTCAGGATCACCAGAATCAAATTTACACACTTAAGCTGCTGGCACATGCTCTGGCTTTCTTCTCTATAGTGTAGTGGCTTGACTGAATCTACAGAGTTGATTGAGTTCAGACTGAATCTGAAGAGTTGAGAGGTTTCCTACTTCATGTCCCAGAAACCTTCTCATTCTATGCACTATCTAGCTGTACTTTCTACTTTGATGCAGTGGCTTGGTGTAATTCCTGTTGCCACCACCCAAGAGAAGGTGTTTGTTTAGCATAACTTCCTCTATCCCCAGCTGGTGTGGGCTAATACTCCTACAGTCTGCATGACATTGCCAGGGAAAAGGGAAGAATTGAGTGCGTGGTTCAGGAAATTAGCCCCTTCTTCTCCTCTTCTATGGAGGGATAGACCAAGCTTACAAAAGGGAAAGAGAATCAAAATATATATTTAAAGAGATCTGCAGCCCAGCAGAATCACAGCCTTTTGATAACTCCGTAAAGCAACTTTTCCAAGCAAATGTTTACATAAACTGCAATCATTCTGTGAAATGATTGGATCCTTGATATAGTTAGGTCTAATTACAAGGAGAGTATAGAGCAGGGCTGTCAAACTCCCGGCCCATGGGCCGGAAGCATCATGCGCTGGCCACACCCATGCCGCGCCCAGTTTAATGAAGGTGGAAAAAGTCCCGATACGTCACGTGATGCTGCCGTGATGATGTGAGTTTGATACCCCTGGTCTAGAGGAACATGTAGAACCAGATGAATAATGTTAGAAGGGAATCTTTACTTTTCAGAAAAACAATTCCTGAACCTATATTCATATGCTTTACTGAGTCCTGAATTTTAAGTACAATTAAAAAGGCCATTTAAAAGACTGATTAAATTTATCAGATAATGATATAACTATGTTGCCACAAAACCCGGAGGGGAAAACACTGCAAATCGCTGATTTGATGTGTGACTTCTAATAGAGGACTGTATAATGAATTATTTCTGTAAAGGAGAATACTGTTACAGAAAAAAAATCATTATCAACTGCCCTAGGAAGACTATAGTGCTGTGATGTCAAACCTATGACACGTGTGCCGGAAGTGGCACACAGAGCCATCTCTCCAGGCATGCGAGCTGTCGCCCATTGCTCTTCCGGGTTCCGGCATGCTAGCCAGCTGATCTTCTTGCATGGAGGAGAGCCAGAAACTGAAAGAGCAGCCAGGAAGATGATCTTCCGGTTTCTGGTGTGCATATGTGCGCTGGCCACCTGGTCTTCTGGTTTCTGGCGCACATGCATGCACGAAGACCAGCTGACCAGTGCAGATGCATGCCGGAAACCTGAAGATCATCTTTCCGGCGCACACAAGCACACCAGGTGGCTGCACTTTCAGTTTCTGGTGCTCCCATGCGTATGTAGACCAGGTGGCTAGTGCGCCGGAACCCGGAAGAGCAAGGGGAGCAGAGCTACCAGCCAGGACGGGCAGGAGGGGGCTTCCGTCCCTCCCCGCCCGAGCAGGCTTCTTGCGCGGCCCAACCCTCTAGTGCATGGCACCGACGCGCATCCTCCGGAGCGCCTGGCTGGCTTGGGCGCACGAGGTAGCATTTGCTGGCTGGGTGGCTGCCTGCCCTGCCTGCTGCTCCTGCCGCTGCGAGGGCTGATGGGGTGTAGGCGGTTCTCACGCTGCCACTTTCAGCTGGGATCTGAAGCAGCCAGGAGGAAAAGGAGGAGCCACTGTCAGGGAAGAGCCTGTAGTACAGTGGACTAAAGCACTGTTATTAACATCTGCTGCTTGCAATTACTGCAAGTTCAAATCTCACCAGGCTCATGGTTGACTCAGCCTTCCATCCTTTCAAAGGTAGGTGAAATGAGGACCCAGATTGTGGGGGTAATAAGATGACTGTGTATAAATATACAAAAGTATGAAGGCTATTGCTTAACGCATTGTAAGCCGCCCTGAGTCTCCGGAGAAGGGCGGCATATAAATTAAAGCAAAAAAAAAAAAAAAAAGGGAGGCGGGCTGTTCCAGGAGTGCCAGAGGAGAGCTCAGCATGGAGACGCCACTGAGGGGTAAGAGGTGCGCCAGGCCAGCCAGGAAGCAGGACGGCACCGCCAAGGGATAAGAGGGATGGCTGCGCTGACGCCCCTTACCTCCAAGGCCGGGAAGGGGCTCCAGCTTTCCAGCGGAGGGAAGCGTCATTCCCCACCCAACTTTCTCTCCCTAAATACTATAGTCAACACATCAAAACATAAACCATGGTTTACAAACTGCAGGTCTCTTTTTGAAGAGGAGATTTGATATATTTTAGCTTAAAGTTTAAATTAGAACTTCACAAAAGCTTGGCGATATAGTGGGAACTGCAAAGAAACGCTTGGTGCTATATTCAGTTCTGTGTCATATAATTTTCCTGGACCATTTGCTCCTATGCTGAATATAAAGGATGGTGAAGCGTTTCAAGCATCTTTCTATATGAAATTTTGCGAAGTGCAAAAATACAGAGGTTCTCTGAAAGTTAAGTCAGTCAAATAAGTGGCCTTCAGCTGAGAAATAACTGCTACATATAAACCCACGCTAAGCTCTACTATGGAGAAAAGAACAAAATATAATTGGTATTCTTCAAAGTGACATTTCAATAAGTGTCGTTCTCAAATAAATCACTGCACAATAATGTTCAAGAACGGCCTGCCCGTGTTTCTTTATCACATAGCTTGCTGAAAAAGTGTATTTCAAAATGTGTTATGAATTTCAATGGATGAAAAATGCAGCCTAGATTTATAAAGTCAAGTCTACCCTTTGATAGAAAAATGGAGAAGGCTAATCACTTCTCAGTGCTATCTGGTCTTGTTAGCTTCGAAGGTGATACATTACTAGGACCTGCAGGACTATCAACTTCCTTTTATCAGTCAGAGGATGCTAAACAGGCTTAGCCTCAGAGAACCTTACTGCGATTGTTCTCTTTTGCAGTGCTGCATAAACTTTGTGTTGTTATTAGCCATTATCACCTTTTTCTAACAGCATGTGATTCTTGTTATTATGGAGGGCTGTTAAAGAAAATAAGGCATGTTGGAAAATGTCTTGAGGTTCCAGATTCTGTTACTGGTACCTCTAAAGGCGAGCCATCTGCTCTAAGTTAAAGGAAACCAGGCTTTGCAGTGCTTCATGACCTTATCTGCAGTGCAAACTCAGTTTCATTTCAGTTCAGGGAAAAAAGCTTGCCAAGATAACACAAGCACTAAAGGCTGTAAAAATATGAGAAGCAGCCAAAATATAAAAATGAGGAGAAATTGCTTACAAAAATTTTGCTTGCATTTTCTAAGAACTATAGTGAATATCTTCTTCTTCTTCTTCTTCTTCTTCTTCTTCTTCTTCTTCTTCTTCTTCTTCTTCTTCTTCTTCTTCTTCTTCTTCTTCTTCTTCTTCTTCTTCTTCTTCTTCTTCTTCTTCTTTTCTTCTTCCTCTTCTTTTTCTTCTTCCTCTTCTTCTTCTCCTCCTCCTCTTCCTTCTTCCTCCTCCTCCTTCTTCCTCCTCTACTATTTCCTCTTTCCACTTCTTTCCTCTTTCCTCCTTTTCTTTTCCTTTCTTCTTCCTTCTCCTCCCCCCTTTCATCCCTCTTCTCTTCTTTTACAACATATAATGCTCAGTCTTACACAGGTAATATCTACATATTTACAATACATTGTTTTGATTCTTCACATCTGAGAATGTGTATCCTTAGTTTGCTAAATTGGGGCAAAAATAATTCCCCACAATTCCTAATCATATGCATGCTCTCAGAACTTACAGGATATGTAGTTCCAAATATCTGAGACTAATTGGCCTGGCCCAAGTTAATGCTTCCACATACAGTAGTCTAGAATTAACATGCTTTTTATAAGTTGTAATTCAGAAAATGTTATTGAAACTTTATTTATAGTATATATATATATTATCCCATTCTAGGGAACTCGAGGCTTCTTCTTCTTTCCATGTAATCACATCCCTACAGGATAAAGTTAGTTAGGATGAGTAAGGCTCACCTTCTGACATTTAATGGGGCAACTGAGACAGGGAATCAGCTGGTCACTTCTCTCCAACGCATCCAGCAGCTAAAAAGCAAGTTTAAATGAAGAGGTGAACAATCAGCTTTCAAATGTGGGAAGTTCCATGTGTCATTGGGGAGGGCACAGACTGATTAGCCCGATTTTCCTTTTCCTATCTTTCTTGCAGAAATGCCGATGCTTATTTAGCACTGGTCTCATATCTGACTGCTGATCTGCTTCAAATAGCAAACATGCATGGCATTTTGGCTCTATAAAGCTTTCTAATACTTTAAAATTAAATAAGATTCAAGTAACACAACAAGCAAACTAATATATATAGAGGTACCATGTCCCCTTTACTTATCTTCCCACGTGTCACAATTTTAACTAGTGGGGGTACCTGTTACCTAAAGTCTGGTTGCTGATTAATGGCGCAGGTGGGATTGTTATTTTTCACAGCTCTCTTTTTTTTTTATTTTTTTTATTTTTTTTTTAATTTGATTTATATGCCGCCCTTCTCCGAAGACTCAGGGCGGCTTACAATGTGCTCAGCAATAGTGCTCTTGATTGGTAGCTGAGAGTGTACACACTTCCTCACAGAAGAGTAATTCCTCTTCCAGATATGTAATGTATGTATGGTGCAGTCTGTTCCTGGTTCTATCACCACGGGTGCTTGGGCAGATTGAGGGGCCATGTAAGGAGATATGAGTGTCCACCCGAACCATGGAACAGTGTAGCTCCCTTTCCTAATAGTTCTTCCCTGCCAGAAACCCAAGGATGTCCACAGAGGAGCATCCAGCTGGGCTGTGTTGCCATCTGCAAGTTGTTTCAACATTCACCTATTTTCACCTAATTATTCACAAATAATTATTGAGCTTCTCCTTTAAGTAATGGGTTAGTTAAAGGTAAAGGTTCTCCTCGCACATATTAAAAACCAGATGGGGCTTCAATTGCACCATCACAACCACCATTTTGACTTTTCTGATTGTATCCCATAGACACCCCAAAGCATCCACAGCCATTCATTTCAGTATAAGAAAACTTTTCAGACTAGAATAGCTTCATCTCTGGCAACCTTCCAAGTAAACACAAGCTATATAGTACATGTATATTGAACAATGACGTTGCCACAATTAAATTGTGTTAAGGTCTTCATCTGGTATTACAGCCATACTTCCTTTCTCTAAATCAGTGGCCCCCAACCTTTTTGGCTTCTCAGACCAGCAGCGGTTGGGGATGGTTTTGTGTGTTAACCTAATCCCACACATGTGCAAATAAAGTTTCGCATGCTCGTTCACCGCTCACGTGGCCTGGTTCCCAATGAGCTGTGAACCATTACCAGTCCCTGCTCTAAATCACATAACATCAGCTCATAGGCTGTGCAGCATAAAATAAGACAATTATTTTTGCAGTATCTTCAAAGGATGATGCAGCTAAGTTTAAGGATTTACACATACTTTTAATACAAACTGTCTCTTCAGGGGGAAGGGCAAGAAGATGGCATTGCCAGCAATAGAAACCCCACCCTTTTTTATGTGCATTGTTCATATATGTACCCTTGTGGCTATCACTTTGACTTGTTGAAATCCTGAAGATACCCCAAGCAACAGAAAGTATTTTAGAGAAGAGTTTGTGTCATGTTTGGAAAGAAGAATTTCAACTCTGTTAGTTTTGCTACTTTTTATCACATGTCCTTTGAGGGATGGTTTCAAGTTCCTTTAAATGGCATAATTTTCAGCCTGAAATAATACTTGAAGTTGAGGAGTTTTTTTAAAAAATGTATTTGCTGAGGTAAGTAGTTTAGTTGCATAAGCACTGGGGCGTGGGTAGCTATACTACTCTCCCCAGCTGACAGTCAAACACATTTTCCAGAACAATAACTCAAGTTAATTGAATGACCATATAACGCAGATACATACATATACATACAAGCAGAATGTTTGTGCTTAAAGAAATGGCATGAATCCAAATGCAAAAATAGGAAGGGAAGAAGAGAGAAAGAACTTGTAGTAATTTTTTTAGGTGCTCCTGTTTTAATCCCAACAAAAATTGTAGCACATTGCCACAACACATTTATGGCAATGTAATTAATCCACACACAAGACTTTCAAATCACAGCTTCTTCATTAAAACTTTTGTCTTGGCATTGATAAAAATATTTGTGTGGAACACTGATTAATCATATGCCGAACATATTTTTCTTTCCTTTGGAGTAAAGTTGACTTCCCTCTATAATTTTAAATATTGCTTAAGCTTTTTCTGAATTTACATAGCACATAGAAATGTGCAGAAAAGACGGTAATATGTATGAGTGCGTAAGAGAGGAGCAGGACACTTGTGGCTCTAAATATTTTTTGAACCAGTGAATCCATAAGATTGGGAATTCCCTAGACAAGATGCCCTACAAGGCTGTCTCCACAACATACTGCTTTTCTGCACTTGAAAGCCATAGCTGGTCTTCTTATTTAAAATAATGAAAAGGTAAAAGATATAGTACCAGCAATATCTGATTAGCAACAAATGGAAAATATGCAGCAATCGCAAAACTAACAGTAAAAATGCAAAAAAGTTTAAGCAAATTCAAGCAAGAAAGGTTTCCATAGATATTGCACGTTATATGGCAAAGCAAATACAAACATTTAGAACTGGGGGTTGGACTAGAAGACATCCAACGTCCCTTCCAACTCTATTATTCTGTTATTCTTTTGCTCCTAGTGAATAGTGTCATTTATCAGTTCATAAATAACATTTTAGGACACTGTAAGCAGTAATTATAATATTGGTGCTGACATCCCACTTTTTAACTACAACTAAAGGAAGAAATTTTAGCTCATTTAAAATCAAGATCAATTTTACTACTAAGCAGCATGCACAGTTGCCTTGCCAACAAAATGCATTTGCTTTATAGACATTAGCACATTTTATATCAATCTATTCAACCAGAAAGATACTTTAAAAAAAGCTATTTACTAATACATAGTATTATGTTAGGTCTTTCTTTCCTTTCTCTTGGACAGAACATCAACAAAGTGTATGGTATTATTTAAGGAGATATAACAGACAGGTTCAACTGAAATTTATCTGGAGGATGCAAGATTGTGGATTACAAACATTCCGCTTAGGTAAATTACTTGTATGAAAGCACAATTAAATTATAAATTAATTCCTAATCATATCATTCAAAGATATTTGTTGTTGATATTTTAGTTTTATTAAAAATTAAAACCCTCTTCTCAACAAGTGATTTTTGAAAAGTAATGACTCAAAATAAAGCATCTATTCAAACACATTAAGAACTCTATGTCTGAACTGATATAGCTAAACTAACACAATAGATTAGATACCAAGCATGAAAAAAATTCTATCATACATGCTTTGATTTCATTCAAAATAAAGTTAAGAATTCATTATATCTAATCTTGGAAAAGATACATCTTAGGAAATTAACATTTCAATTCATGACTTGAAACCACAGCTTATAAAATGTCTTTTATTAAATGAAAAGAATCTGTTTTGTAGATCAAATATGAAATAGAATGTACAAAAAACTTTACATCTCTTCTTTCAAAGAAATAAAATACTATCTAGAATTAGCTTGCAGCCATTCCCTTCAAATACAGCAGAAAATAAAAGATTTTTTAAATGGCAGTACAGTAATACACAGAATAGCCCGTATTTAAACTGCAATTATAGAGGTTAAAATTTAAATGGAATCTTAAAGAAACAACTAATCCATAAAGTAACAAAACAAGTCAATTATTACATTTCTCTTAGACGCAAGCGGTGGGTACATGAAGTGCAGAATTCATAAAGCTTGCATATAGCCTTCTCAGTTCCTATACAAATATAAAATGTTCTTTTTTAAAAAAAAAAACTTTTTTATTCCATAACATTTCACAATGAAGGAAATCATCTCAGCTATCTGTTTAGCTCAATCATGCAATACATTCCTCAGATCTTTCCTTTTGAAGCTTGGTTCCCAAAGCCGTCATGACAATTAAAAAAAAAATATTTCAGTTCAAAATCTTGCACCATTGTATAAGGAGGTTTTACAGAACTTATGTCTTTGGCATATCACACCGAATCCCTCTTTAATACTTTTCCTTTTAAAAAAAGTATAGATTCTTTTAGTAAGTATCTTAAAAACATCTATTTCAGACCTTGCAAAATAATGCATTACACCTCCTATGCGATTTGCAAAATATACACCTTTTTTGGAGGTGATGGGAAATACCTGCCCATTCAAATCTTGAGTGGTTGCAAAAAGTTCAAATAACAAGCTCACTTCCCCATAAATTCAGTTACATAAAATCATTCAGTTCGGCTTCCAATGCTGCTGCCATTTCATCTGCCTCTGAGCTGCTACCCTCCTCATCTTCATTGCTCGATCCTTTACTTGATTCACTGGCAACATCATCATCAGCTAGCTTTCGCTTGTGACCCCTGTAGGTATGAACACAGACAATAATTGTGATTAAAACCCAATTATTATCTATAAGAATTTTGATCAACTAAGCCAAGTCCAGTGCTGTTAGAAATTCTGTGTTACTTCAGCAATAGGCCTCTGAATGCTGAATACAAGATCTTCCCTTGAAATCCCAAACAAGTAGGTAAAATGATAATGTCCAACATAGATTTCTGCCTGCCGTGCTTAGGAAGACTGAAGTGCCTAGAAGAGAAAGTTGGAGCTCAGTTGCCTTCAGGAATGCTCTCAATTTCCCCCCTTTGCAGAAGGAAACTCCCAGCTTAACTTCAGAGATGCTTTAGGAGCAATAGGGTAGTTTGATGTAAGATGAGCTGAAAAATGCTCAAAAATGTTCAATAGAAACCAATTCTTTTTAATTATGAAAGTGTGTGTACCTTGAAACCTGAATGGTACTTTTAAAATTCATTAGGGAAATAACAGATCCCCAAAATGTATATTTTATTTATCATATATAGGAACTGCTCATCTCCATAGAATGACTGTATGAGCAAATATCTGTATTTGTTTGATGTGTTCAACATTTTGCTGATTGTATCCTACAGTTTTTCTAACTACGTTCTACAGAACATTTACATCTACAGAGGGGGGGGGGGAGAAAGAGAAAGAGAAAGAGAAAGAGAAAGAGAAAGAGAAAGAGAAAGAGAAAGAAAGAAAGAAAGAAAGAAAGAAAGAAAGAAAGAAAGAAAGAAAGAAAGAGACAAAAGTTCAGCTGAATGCAGCCAATTTTTTATCACAAGGTGCTCGGGTGTGCATACCAGACAAAAATCCTTATTAATCTTCTCCTCAAAGAGAACAATTAGAATTTGACATATTATCACAATGCATTTCATCTATAATACTTCTGCTAAAAATCCACAGTCACAAGATCAGAAAGAGGCACTATGATACTCTTAGGTTTACTGTACTAAGAATTTTTCCACAGTATCAGAAGTTCTGTTTGGTGTAAACCAAAGACAGCATTTCACTAGGACAAACTATACTATCTGTAAAGCGCATAGGTGAAAATGTTATGATTTGGGGCTGCTTTGCTACATCAGGGCCTGGGTCTTGGCCAACACAGAATCTATAATGAATTATTCCTGGTATCATAGGGTGCTTCAGGATGAAACAAATGGTCATGAGATTGAGGATCAACCAGAAGTGGACCTTATACATAACAATGAGGTTGTTTCTGCCAAAGGGGCAATACCAGGTGAAACAAGGGTGAACTTCAATTTTCCAGAGAAGGAAATGGCATAGTTTAGTTAAGTAAATGATTACTTTTTATTGAATTACATCATCTTTATATGAATCATATTTTTATTGAATTACATCTTTATATTAATATACTGTTTGAATAAAGATAACATTGATTTTCCCACGTTTAAAAAAAAGAAGAAAAACTTTGCATAGGGTGTACTTTTTCACAAGTCTATATTCCATCTTTTTTTAAAATACCATGACATGGCAGTTAAAGGAAGTTCTCCTGTATATTTGTTACAGTCACAATCCAAAGTGTCGATAAAATGACATTTAAATATCTTTTAAACCAGCAGTTCAAAAATTCTTGAACATAGCCAGATTTTTAATGCCATACTTTTAAAGAATAGCCTCTTTGAAATATATCTTTTGGAAATTAATTATTTTCAAAATTCTCTTAGCCATCTCCACCAATTTAAATTTGATTTTTAATTACTGTGAATTAACTGTTAATCTAAATATAAATTAAAAAACTGATTCTGATTTGGTTTCCTAAATAGCAATAAGAGCTCTCGCATTGCTGACTTCTGAGAATATTTTATTTAAGGTTTTCTGCAAACTCCGCATAATAGCACATTTTCTGTCAACATCCCAGGATTATCTTAATACATGCCTACTGGCATCTTCTATCACTTTATAGTTTCTGGAAATATAATTAATCCAAATAACAGCTGTGCCAATTAGATAGTATATTGGAGTGAAACAAAAGCTGGCAATTGATTGAAATTTTTTTCCTTGAATATACTTCAGATAATTTGCATTGTGCTTTTCATATAATGCAAGCAACTCCTGAAAAAAAAAATCTTCATCTATCTTTATGAAACTCTAGAATTGCTTTTACTGAAACAGGCTCTGAAAGTGAATATAAAATTAGTTTTGTATTTGGCAAATTTGTATCTACTCCTGCTACCAGGCTTTGCCCAGTATTATCTCATGATAATTCATTGATCTGTCTACTTCAGTGGCGGGATGCTCCCGGCTCTGTCCAGTTCTTTAGAACCGGTAGTAAAAGCGGTGGGAGGCTCTGCCCACCCACCCAATGTCATAATTGACGATCTGCGCATGCGCAGAAGTGCGCACGTTCCCGTTGCAAACTGTCATGTTTCTTCTGATGAATAGAATTTGATACCTCTTCAAGGTCAGGTTTTGCAAGAAATAGTGGCAATTTAGCCAAATTATCATGGAAGAGCTGGTGGTGACCACTTTTTCTAAAGCAGACACAGCTGGAAATAATGAACTGCTGAAATCCATTTCTTTATTGAGACAAAACTGAAGGTGATTTGGGATTGCAGGATCAAAACCTAATGAATGCCTGAACAAACAATTTCCTCCAGTTAATAGGAGATAGGTAGCCAATACAGAATTCCTGCCAATAAGACTAATAATGGAAAGGATGTTTATAAACATTGTAAAATGATGTATTATTGGTATGCATCATCAGAGTAATTGTCTACAATACATGAAGGCACTTCAAATTTATGTTGGAGAATAAGGACATTTTATCATGCTGTAGATGGATATGTAAGCAAGCAAGAAAATTTGGGATTAACATACATACACTGATTCAGAGGATTTTAAAGATTAATATACAATTGAGATCAGAGATTTTTTTTCTTTTGCAATTGATGGATACAGTTGGGGGAAAAATCATAAATTTTGTTATTGTATGTAACTGCAGTGAGATTATCATATGTACTAACAAAATAAGATTCGGCGCTAATCACAATGAAGGAATATTTGGTGAAGATGATGTTAAGTTGCTGAGATGGCAAAACTGACTCCTTTGACAGAGAAAAGACTATGTTTATTGCTGATTGGAAACCCCTTATGGACTTTTCGCATAAAACAGAAAACATGAATTTATGAAAGTATAATTTAAGATAGTTATATTGTAATCAAAGAATAAGAGTTAAATTTATAATTGTACTTATAATTGCTGTAAAGCAGATCAGAAGCCACTTTGTATTTTTTCTTTCTTTTCTATTTTTTTCTTCCTTTATTGTTCTTTTAGCATTTTTCCTCTTTGATTTCTTTCTTTTTATTTTCTTACTTTATATTAGTATTAGTTTTATCTTTAATTTTTTAAAAATAAAATTATCAAAAAATAGTAAGAGAAACATGATTAAACAGAAGTGCACACTAAAATTCAATGTTATCCATCAGTTATCAGCAATACTTTGAAAAAAAATGTACTGGTTTAATATTTATAGATCTGGGATGAGACACAATATGAGAAATAGTTGTCATCATCATAAATGACTATTTTTATCTTTACATTTATCAATCTAGCTTCATGTTGCTTTAGTAATATAAAATGTAGTATGTGTAACTTGATGGATTCATAAAATCATCACAGTCTGCTTAATAAATTTAGAAGCATAGCACCAGCATTTTGACCACTAAAAGCTTTAGCAGCCCCCACCCAATTAACAAGTATCTGATTCTATGATATCTATAAAATGTCTGTAATAATTAGGTTTTCATTTAATCTTTTGACAATATTATACCTGTTATATAATATAATTATAGGATTTATTACGTTGTAAAACAGCAATTTAAGAGTACTTTT
Organism: Pantherophis guttatus; assembly: GCF_059756535.1. Taxonomy (NCBI): domain Eukaryota; kingdom Metazoa; phylum Chordata; class Lepidosauria; order Squamata; family Colubridae; genus Pantherophis; species Pantherophis guttatus. The sequence goes on from NC_142065.1 coordinate 153,616,223, forward strand.
TATTAGTGATGTGTTTCAGACTCTGAAGCCTGATGCTCAGTAAATTATATCAGTATCATTTACAAGCTAGTGTTCTATAACTTTCTTAGATCAATGAAAACTTTCAAGCAATAGAAGAAAAGTGAACTGATAGCAAATTTGATGAAGTTAATAAATTGTTCTTCTGGAAAACATGTATGTAGTTGTAGCATTTGCTTTCCAGGACAGCATCCCTGCCCAGGTTCTATACAGCTTCTTCCCTAATGACCTTAGTCCTGTGTCACAGGAAAGTCTGTGAAAATCTGGCTGTTCTCTCAGGCATGGTGGAAGAATGGTGGTTGAGCCTCTGCAAAATGCATTATTGAATCATCTGGAGTTGGGAAGCCTCTAAATGATATCCAGTAAAATAAAATAAATAAAAATAGATACATCCACTAGTAGGTTCAAGGAAAGCTCATTGACACAGAAGAGATAAGGTAACCCTATGTGTCTTCCTTTTTCACCTATTTCTTTGACAAAGATCTTTTTAATGCATTACTTGCTGCCAGCAGAGATAGTACTTAAGGAACTGTTCCTCAAACGTGTTGTATGGAAAATTTACTTTATGTTTTTATGAGGCAATGTTCTGTTTTTATCAGACTTCAATCTCTCATTATGCACACCAATTTGTAGCCTTATGCTAAAAATTCTAATCCTTTTGCAGTGGTGAAGACGCTTATACAATCTAATGATTCTATTTACGTTCCCAGAAAGAGACTCCTGATGGAGAACACACTGATGATTGGACCAAATACAATTCACTGGAGAAGAAAACAACACTTATAATGAAGCGAAATCTTAAAATATTTTGGAAACATGTTTTTGGAGAAAATGCTAAGCAATCAAGAGCATGGTTAGTGATGTCCATCAGGTCATGAAGAATCAGAAAACATTAATTATTAAACTATAATTGCAAAGTATATCATGAAAGTATGTTGAGTCTTAACATTAATTTAATGAAACAAGTTTGGTTGTTTAACCCCCTTTGTTCTATAGGGTATTTTGTAATAAACATTTTTAGAGGGATACAAGATTTCAAGAAGAATGGGAAAGCAGGCTAATATTTTAGGAATTCCCTAATAAGCTGTTCATATTTCAGATAGCTTACCCTTCAAAAATATATTAAGAAGGATATATAGGTAATCCTCAGTTTTATGAACACAATTGGGACAAGAATTTGCTTTGCTAAGTGAGGCAATTATTAAATGAATTATGTCCAATTTTATGACTTTTTTTGCTGCAATTGAATCACCACAATGGATGTTAAGCGAACCTGGCTTCTCCCGTTGACTTTGCTTGTCAGAAGCCTGCTAGGAAAATTGCAAATGGTGATCACGTGACTCCAGGACAGTGTATGTATCACAGATGAATTTTGATTTTTTGATCATGGGGATGCTGTGACGCCTCTAAGTGTGAGGACCAGTTGCAAGTCACTTTTTTCGATACCACTGTAGCTTTGAACCATCGCTAAACAAATGGTTATAAGTTGATGACTACATGTTTTTCCATATACACATTCCTTATAGACAGGCAAACAAATACCCATGGCTTTAATGAACTACTGGCAACCATTTAACTGGTTGCTTTCTGTGTTTAAAACCCAGAAACGTAAGTTGAAGGATTTATTTAAGAATGTTAATAAATACCTGGGTATACTGCTTGTCATACTTCTTTCACTTGATGATGTTGATACTGGCCTTTCTTCTACTTTTATATTTAGAGTCTCTTTTGTAGTACTATGTGGTTCTTGCTTTTCTTCTTCTGTTTTCTTTTTTTCACTGTCACTGTCATCACTACCTTCTCCTAAAATATCATCAACCTGTGAAGGAATATTAGTTGGGAGTGAAAAAAAAAATCAGAAAAAAAATACTAATTTAAATAACACATTTTAAACAATGTCTTTTCAATTTGGATATTCAAAATGTGACATTTGCACGTTTGATTTGAAACATATTTATTATTTTTAACTCCACTCTCCCCTAAATAAGGTGGCATAATATAAAGCTGAAATTAATGCAACAATATTAGAAATTGATAATTTCAATGCAAAGCAGTACATGATTTTTTTTCATTTAAAGCTTTAATTAAATAAAACGTATGAAACTTTTTAGGACAGAGGTAGGCAAAACAAAAATACCCATGGTCTTATTTATGCGTGGTTTTTCAATCATCTCAAAATCCTCACATGGGACAGATTAATAGCATGGGACAGAAAAGAACAATGTGTATTTGCAAACTAAATAAGGAATCATATCTACTTTTTCTATATCGCTTGATGAAGTTTGAGATATGAAACAAAGAAAATTCTAAAAGAAAACCTTCTGTGCTCCTAAAGGCTCTGGAATCAGAACGCTGGATTTTATATTTCCAAAAATGGGGAATGAATCATTTGGATTAGTACAAGGTATAAAACAACTCAGCATTTGCATCACTATCATCTATGTGTTATTTTCACATTTCATCACAGTGTCATAGTTCGCTTCCATTTTTCTTTTCAATTTATAACTTTTTTCTGTACGGTTTATTATTTATACCTTACTGAAAAGTTTTGGAGAATCCATAAACTTTACATTATTCTGTGGCCTTGACTTTACCTAAAACTAATATAAATTTTAGAATATTACAAGGTATCTGGATGTAGGATTGATTTACTGAGGCTAAAATTTGTATTTAGATATTACAGCTGGTGTTCCACATATTTGATGCAAAGCTGCATATAATATGTATTTTTTTATTTAAATAATAGTTTTGATATTCATGAGCTCTCATTTACCAAAATTGCAATTTCTATACATGTTTTCCACCCTAATTTACAATGGCAAAGACACTTTTCTAAAGTTCAAAATTCAAATTACTCATTGTTTGGAATAATTTGCTAAGAAGACAACCAAAAAAAGTTGTAACTCATTTAAGTGGATAAACATAATAAATATATTATTATTATTACTACTACTATTAAATAAATGGAAACAAAAGAAGTTATATTTGAGCTTAACTGTCATTTCCTCATCATGGGACATATTAATAAAAGGAAGTCCAAGATAATTGTACCTAGCCAAAATTATGACCTGTTTACACATTATTAATAATTTCTTAATCTTAATGAACTATTATTTTAGCTTACCTCTTTATCCATACTTTCTAAATCCTCCTTGCACAGAGTATAGAGTGGCATAGTTTCAGACATACTTGGCTGGCGCTTCCTTCTGGATGGGCCAGGCTCCTCATTTTCACTGGCTGGAATCTCTTCTTCATCAAAAAGCTGTTGATGTGGTTGAACAGCTCTGAAAATTCAGACCTCCTTATTAAATGTGTTATGACTGGAACTGAACAAAATGCCAATTTTGGCATGATATAAACAACCATTTCAAAATTTGTACAATGGAAAAATATATTAATCCCGTTGCTCAATTTGGAATTCCCTCTGTCATAGTTCTACAGACCCCTCACATCCTGACATAAATTGTTTCAACTTCTACCTCAAAATGACGCTATAGGGCTTTGCACACCAGAACAACAAGACACACGGACAGTTTTTTCCCGAGTGCCATCACTCTGCTGAACAACTATGGTAATTCCCACAACACTGTCAAATTAACTACTAAGACTGCATTACTATTCTTCTTCTCATCCTTACTAGTATCTATCTCTTCCCACTTACGGCTATATCCATGTTGCTTGTATCTTTACAACTTATATTGTTTTTATTGTTTCGTAGTATGATTTGATTGCTTATTAGTATCCTATGACTATCACTAAGTGTTGTATCTTATGATTCTTGACGAATATATTTTATTTTTTCTTTATGTACACTGAAAGCATATGCACCAAAGACAAATTCCTTGTGTGTCCAATCACACTTGGCCAATAAAGAATTCTATCTATCAAATAATTCTAAAGTAAGCATCAATTAGAATGCCTTCCCACCTCCTCTCTTGCCAGTGTCAAGGTAAAAGTTTAGGAATCTCTTCACCACTGAAAGAACTTATAAAAACAAAAAGAGAATTCAGAACAAAGGACTTCAAAGTATGTGTGTATTTTAAAAGTGCTTTGCGTACTTATAATTTTATTTGGACATATTCTATCAGGTAATATTATCAAAATAGAAACTGTGTTTAGAAGTGTGAGGTTTTGCTACTAAAATTAAAAATATAAAACAAGTCAGTTTAGCAAAGTACATCAAAGTTTTTAATTAACTGTTGCCATAGCTCTCATACCTTTAAAATAACATCTATTATGTCACAAATACTCATCAGATTCTGCAAAATATAATAATGCTTATCTGTATTTCTCCACAAATTTTATAATTTCCTTTCTGACAATTACAGGAAAGAATAAGAAATTATATTATCCTATGTAACAGATTCACAGTCGTAATTTCATACTTTAAACTGAAAACAAGATGTACAGAAATTAGAAATTTTAATTATTAAGATATTGCAAATACTTTATTAAGTATTAAAAATGGATATTACACTGTTTTTCAGTTTTCTAATAAAGCGCTTCTTGAACGAATAAAATATACAAATATATGAATTATATCTTTCCATGTTAAATGTAATAGAAAAGAGGAAAAACATATATTTATGTACCTGAATAAAGAATGCTCCCCATGGACTGGTAAAGTGAGAGGAGGAGCTGGTGCTTGAATATATGAAGACTGGTTGGAATTCTGAGATCCTTTCCTAATTAGTTTTCCAGTATTGGGATCATAAAGTCGAACTTCAGGCCCAGGCTGACACTTTGGATGAATGGGAGTTGGATGAAAAAGAGCAGTCTGGAAAGCACTAGGGATATCTGGAAACATGGCAGGACTATTTTCTCTGTTAGATTAAATATTTAAAACACTGTTAGCAATCAGCTTTTCCTGTTTCTTCTTGAAAATGACATATAAAGTATAAACAGAAAATCATCTGCATTTTAATAGAATAATTGATTTTGAGAGTATAAATATGTGTAAGAACCAATGTGAAAATGCTATAAAAATAATGGATAATTATTTCATTTCCATCTCAGGTTTTTAAAACACCAACTGTGAGTATGGTTAATTTCAGAAAACACTCAATCGAACAAATAAGTTATTCAAAAAAAGGAAAGACAAAAAGTACACGCACAAAAAAACTCAGCTAGTATTTACTACTTCTTTAACTGCCATATTATTAACTGTATAGGCTGCTACATCTATAACCAATACAGAAAACTTGCACATTTGCAAATTTGCACATTTGCACATAAAATGTTCTTATTTTGTACAAAGTTTTCTGTACTTGTAGCATAACTAAAAATAACAGTCATTTCTATAAGAGTTCAATATTATTTATTGGATTTTAATCAGAATGCATCAAACAAAATCTATTATTGTTTATTGCTCAAATAAACAATATTTATTATTTGTTTATTGGTCAAAGATCCAAGTACAGAACCTTTCTCCAAGATGCTAAGTGGGATCAGTGAATGGGCAGAGGCTTGCTAGAACAATTTAATGGTGGCGCAGTGATTAAAGTGCAGTATTGCAGGCAAAACTCTGCTCACAGCCTGGAGTTCGATCCTGATGGGGCTCAAGGTTGACCCATCCTTCCGACATTGGTAAAATGAGGATCCAGATTGTTGGGGACAATATGCAAATAATGCTTACATTGTAAAACCACCGAGAGAGTGCTGTAAAACACTAGGTGGCACTATATAAGCCTGAATGCTATTGCTAAATTATCCAATGCTCTGGATAGATCAGGGGTGTCAAACTCGCGTTGTCACGGCATCACATGACATTGCGACTTTCTCCTTCGCTAAACTGGATGTGGGCATGGCCAGCATGTGACGCATCTGGCCCACAGGCTGTGAGTTTGACACCGCTGCCATAGATCAATATGTATCTTTTGCTTATTTCCATCAAGTTCATCTTAGTCATTCTTCACACCACTATTTATTAGATTAATATACATACCAGCACAGGATGGCTGTAGGCCTAGCCTAATCACAATAATTCTCAAACCACTCTAAATCCCTCATTTATTAACTACAGGTATCCTCAACTTGCAACCAATTGCTTAATGAGCATTTGAAGTCATGATAGATTCAAAAAAAGATCCTCTAAATTACAACTGTTGTTCTACCCCACAGTTATGTGATTGTATTTTGGCTAGTTGGCAACCAGCTTGTATTTACAACAGGTTGCAGCATCCCATGGTTATGTGATCATGTTTTACAATAGTTTTGCCATTTTTCAGCAAAAATTGGATTCATTTAATGACTGTGGTGACTTGCTTAATGACCATCATAGAAATATAAAATTATTTATAACTCTATAACTTTATTATAGTTTTTATAAATTATATACTATATAGGTTATAAATATAAAAATAAAATATATTTTTATAGTTATAAAGTTGTAACTATAACTTTATAACTATAAAATTAAGTCCCGTCATATGGTAACCTGATTTATGTCCACAACAAATTATGACCAAAATTCTGGGCTCAATTGTAGTTGTAAATTGAGGACTATTTGTAACCATTCTAGACAGATTTGCCTGAGATTCCATTAAAGTAAGTTTCCATTAAAAATAATCCATTCCCAGAAGCTGCATAAGTTCTTTGACTCCCATTGTTTTAGTTTCCCAGCCATTCTCTCACTTGAAGGGAGCTTCCTTCTAAGGCTGAGGAACATATGTTAACTCAGTAAGGTCTATTCTTTAAGTCCAGCTGATCTTGCAATAAATGACCTTTAGAATGTCCACATCCCCAACATTGCCTCTTCTTATAGCAACTTGTTCTTTGTTGGCTCATGTACAGGTTACATAAAAGGAATAAAAGAACAGAGTTTTGCAGCACCCTATAATGGAGGACTTTAGATTCTTTTCCATACCAATACCAATTGAAGCTAGTTCTGGAAGGAGCACTACTACAAAACAATATCCTAACTTCCAGAGGTATTACAGAAGGATACCATGAAGGATGCTATCAAAAACAGAGAGCAAATATGTGAAGAAGGGCTACACTCCTTTTCTGCCCTACCATACTCACCCACCTAACCAAGATAATTTCACTTATCTTGAATCCAGACTGAAATGGATTGCTATAATCTGTTTTCTTGAAGAACTCTCATATATTTAGGTCAAGATTCTGTTAGTGTAACCTTACAATAAAGTAGATATAGTTCATCTAGTCATGCTTCCTGTCTGGGAGGGTTAACATCAATCTTGCAAATCTGAAAATATAAACTTTCCACTTCCTTTCTTCAAGGTCATTCTCACATTCCCTTACAAACTTCAGAGATTTTTCTCCAATACCTTTATTTCTGAAGGCAGGACATTAATTTTTAAACACAAGCAAGTCACACATAACCACAGAATCTCCATATAATCAATTATTATTTTTTACCTTTGTGTTTTGAAGTAATCCTCCTTCAAAGGAAACAGTTGTTCCTCTACTTTGTCCCATCGTTCCAAGCAGCACCATAACCAATCTGGATTTACAATTTGAAGGTTTTTACAGTTCTGAGCTTGCCGGACTTTTTCTGTGCCTATTTAAAACAACCAAATGTGAATGTTTGGGAAACAATTTTTCTGTGATAAGTCAATTCTGGTTACACTTTGCACATACCCAAGTCCCATTAAACTTAGCAGAATTAAAATAATGTATAGAAAAAGTACTGAATTCAAGTCAGTTTCAAAGTTCCTAACCTTCTGAGTTTCATCCCTATAACCTGCTTCAATAAGTTTGTTGTACCTCAGCTATGATGACAGAATTGATTTTCAGATGTATTATGCTTTATTATTTTAATTTAACTCCATGCAAAAGAAGTACATAGCTATATAATTTTACTGAAGGATCCAATTAGTACAACAAAGGAAAAGCATGACAGGGGAGACTCATTCTTCAAATTCAAAGTAATTTTATTTTCTATTCACCTGCTCTGGCTGCAATAAGGTGGGTTGGCTTATTGGGGTCATCTTCATTCAATACAAGAGTTTTTGTAATCTTAGCTCCAAGTGCAATAGCATGATAATGCTCCCGTGTTTTTTCTATAGGAAAATTTGTAGGGTACAATCCACTAAATAATATGGTAACATCTGACAATACTTTTTGTTTCAGTTCTGGCACTATTTTTCGTATATCTGGAAGTTCATCAGTTTCCTTTCTGACATATTTATCATACTTGGAATAATAATCTGTATGCACTCTAACAAGAATCTCTTCAAGGTATATTAAATGGTCATCATGATCTGTGTCATCATCTTCTTCCTCCTCCATACTCTGATCTAAAGATTCTCCTACAGTTATACCAGATTGTTCACTATTTTGAGACTCTGTTTCAGCTTCCTTCTTGTCTATACAACCGTTTCCTAGACTATAAAGGCTATCTTGTTCAATTTCCTCATGCGTTTCCAAATCCAAAGCTTTGGGATGGGTATTGACGGTAAGCGAAGATGCACAGTCTCCCGAATGGTTCAACTGTCCATCTTTTTCTACATTTGTATCATTTCCCAGAAGATGTACACCCTTTTCTTCCTGCACAGAATGCTTTGACTTTTTCCAGCTTCTTTTCCCTTCATTTTCACTATCTGAGGCAGAAGAGGATAAAGATTTTTTAGCTTCCAGGCCACTATCACTTTCACTATCACTAGACAACTCAAAGTCCAAGTAATTGGCTGTTTTGTCTTGAATCTGCTGCTTGCCTGTAACTGTCCTGTTTTCATGATCTGAAGGTACACAAGATTCCTTGTCACTCATCTGATTATTTGTATTAGGAACACTTGTTATCTGATCAGAATCACACAAAGAGTCTGTTGTTCCTTTATCGTTAGAATTCAAATCCCATGGTGAAGTCTCACTACTGACAGAATTATTGCCGTTTACTTCTTTTTCAGATTTCTTAATGCCATTGCTCTGTTCTTCCACATTTCCAGTGTTCTTTATTTCTTCAGAATCTTTTATTACTGCTGCTGGATCAGATGCATCCACTGATTTTGAGGAATGATTTGCTAAATTAAATAAACATATGAATTAAATTCAAATTCAGTTTACACAAGTATAGAAAATAAGTCAACCAAAGAATATAAATTATCCAATTAAATACATCTTTATTTAAGGAAAAAACATGGGCCTGCATGATTTCTGTAATAATCACATAAGGAATACAAAAAAAAAAAAAAAACACCCACATGGAAATTAGTTAATGACATTCCCCCTTCCCTACCCCTGTCCATGGGGAGGGAAGGAAGCTAGGCCAATTATATTTTTATGTTGCATAGAGATTTAATTCATTCAAGGTTAAAAACAATAATTTACTTTAAATTCACAAAATAGTGAAAAGCACATTATTTCATCTTCAACTACACGGTTATATTTAAAATTCATACAATTAGAATGTATTATCTCCCTGAGTAAAAGAGATCAAGGAGATTATTCCATTTATATCATTTTCTTAACTGAAGTATACCAGCTGGATAGTGTGAATTCTATTAGAATATAACACCAAAATGGGGATGTGCTTCAGCATAGTGACAGAGTTCATTGAAAAAAATATATAATTGTATACTTCTGTTTCTACATATTTAGATGTCCATTTTCATAAATGTCACCTATAGCCTGGACTAGCTCTCCTTTGCCTTACTTTTCGTAAGAGATAAGCAGCAGAGAGAACATTCTGGGCATGTAATTAGAGGCAGGGAAAACACTACAACCTTATTTTTCAGCCATCATGTAAGGAGCGCTTATGAATATACAACAGCACAAGTTGGGGGCATACATAAGAAGTATGCAATTGGCTCTATCTGCTGTTATTCACCAGTCTGCTTTAATTAAGTTCAATTTTTAATAAGGCATATTTAGTTCTACTGTCACTGGCTGGGTTCAAACACTGCATTGTGTTCATTGGGCTTGTGGCTAAGCACAACAAATAAATCCAACCATTGTGGTTTATAAATCACAGTTTTTATCTTACTGTTATCTATAAGGAAAACCACTGCCAATTAATTATGGATAAATTATAGTTCAACACAATGTGTGAGTTACTCAGAGAAACACGGTGGCTATTAATTCCTTTTTAAATTGAGGTGCCTAATTTGGACCTGCTTGAGCCAGATTAATTGGCTGGTTATAGATTAGGTAGACAAGTTATTATGTATTTTTACAACAACTTTCTTTCTCTCACTTCTCTTCTTAAAGTTGCAAGTAGTATGACAAAAGAATCCAGGCTGAGGCCATATCACAGAAAAATACTTCATCTCTTTCTCACTATATCAATTTATTTTTGTTAAAAATCTATTCTAATATTGTTGAAAAAGTTCCAGTATAATTAAAATATTGATGCAGATTTTTCCTTAAAAGGAGGCAGCTTTTAAAATATAGTTGATAAATGTTAAGTAAGTTGCCTTACCAGCATTTGATGACTTCCCATGCAATAAAAACCATCTCTATATATCAATTATTAGCAACCTTGTAATCATTTTAAAAAGTGATTATAGTAATGTATAATATAAAAATGTGATTGTTGGTTTTCCAACACTGTCTTAGATTAGATAATAGTCTGCTTAAATAAATATGATGGCAATTGACTTTGTATGATGCAAATATTGAAAATTAGAATATAGTTTCCCGCCATCGTGTATATTAGAGTTACCTTTCTTTCTCATTTGAGCTTCCCTTGAGCCAGGTGGTGCATTAATATCACCTATACCCTGAAAATATACATATTTCTTCACAGTGATCAAATTAGGTGCAAATTTCCAAACATCTTCTCTGTCATCAATAATGCAAACCATGGAATCTCCACAAGGAAATAAGTTCCTACAACCAGGGAACAAAATTAATTTATTTGATTTATTTATTTGACTTTTAGATAACTCTAAAATAATTACTGGTAGATTGTGACAAGTTGACAGAAATGTATAAGCAAACATTAATTTTTTTAGGTTCATCTGACATTCAGTTCTACTACCAACCGGTCAAGTATGATCCTTTGTTGGCTAAAGCAATCTCTCAGGCCTAGAAGCCGTCTTTGGCATTGGATCTTCAGGCCTGCCACATTTAGTACTGTGGGAAACTGGGAGGGGGGATTGTATGCATTGTACCCTGATACAACCAGTAACTGGGTACAGGAATTCATCTCAGATGAAGATAAAAACAGATATGATTTTGCTTAGTGGATACTTTAGCTTAATTACTGAGGAAGGGGCAGCAAGACAAAAAAATCAGAGTTAACAAAAAACGAAGTTCATGAAATACAGTCAAGAAAAAGCAATGGCAAGATCCTGACAGTCTAAATAAAATGCACAGATTTTAGTGACATGGGACATACATCAATTATAATTTTGTTATACACTGCTAAATTTTAACAAATGAGTTAAAAAAATCAAAACACAACAAACAAAACCAGAATTATTCTCATGATACATGTGGATGACCAGCTGAGCCCAAGGGAGGAGTCTGGTGTATCATCAGTATGGAGTCCTTTCAGGACACAAAAAATCTAAGTCCAGCCCTCTTTGAATTCCACTGACTCTTATCTACCTCCAGTTTGCCTTGACTGTTAGTAGTTTCAATTTTTGTAGAGAGCTAGCACAGAATAAACTTATACTCATTTGAATAGGCTTAGTCCCTTATTTCTTGTGCCTAACAATATATTTAGCATCATAAATTATTAAAATACAATAAAAAATCCAAAATGTACTCTACAAAATAGCAATGTTTTAAGCATTCATATAAATTAGTACTCATTTTTGTTTCCAAAGTATGACTTAGAACTACACAAAATAAAGCTTAGGGCAAATGGTTTTCCTAATATATACTGACACAAACACAGCATTCAATTTAACTAATACAAATCTTTTTTTTCAGTCAAAGTTGACAGAAATACTTGTGCATGCAGCTGAAATATAAGTTGAGAATACAGGAAATATTTGTAATATTTAATTGATTTTTATCTGCTATTTCCATCAATATTTTTATCAGGTTTGCCTGATTCACCAGTTGCATCCCTTTCTGGATCGGGACTCCTTGCGCACGGTCACTCATGCCCTCGTCATTTCCCGTCTGGACTACTGTAATGCTCTTTACATGGGGCTCCCCTTGAAGAGCACTCGGAGGCTTCAACTGGTCCAGAATGCGGCCACGCGGGTGATTATGGGAGTGACACAGCGCACCCATGTAACACCTCTCCTGCGCGAGCTGCACTGGCTCCCGATGGTCTTCCGGGTGCGATTCAAGGTATTGGTTACATCTTTAAAACACTCCATGGCTTAGGACCTGGGTACTTACGAGATCGCCTTCTGCTACCGATAGCCTCCCACCGACCAATAGGCTCCCACAGAGAGGGACTCCTCAGGGTGCCGTCGGTCAAACAACGTCGACTGGCGACCCCCAGGGGGAGAGCCTTCTCTGTGGGGGCACCTGCCCTCTGGAATGAATTGCCCCCAGAGATACGAATGATCCCTGACCTATGCGCCTTTCGCCGTGCCCTCAAGATGTTATTGTTCCAACAAGCTGGGCTGGCCTAAACATGAATTTTAATGGTTGTCTTAGTTTTTTTAAAAAATATTGGGGCCAAATTATTTAATATATTTTAAATTGTTTTTAAATTTTATGTATATGTGTGTTTTATTGTTGGCTGTGCACCGCCCTGAGTCCCTCAGGAGAAGGGCGGTATAAAAATTTAAATAATAAATAAAATTTAAATAAATAAATAAATAAATAAACAAACAAACTTTGTGTATTTATTCCATAATAAATATACAAAGTTTACTCACAATACATACCCAAAACAACAGTTTACTCACAATACATACCTAAGGTTGCCAGTTTTTGAATATGGATCAATACATTCATCCCGTGACAATATTCGATGGGAAAAAAGCTTCTTTTCAGAGTCCAAAAATGCTTTTAAAGGAAAAAAAGACTGAAATTAATTTTTCCAGTATTAATACATTTTCTGCAGGGATTTGTTGTATACTATGTGTTTGTTTTCTAGATTACTACAAATTACACACACATACATTTTCATCTGGGTTTTCCTATATAAATAAAATGCATTATTAAATTCCAAAATATGTTTATCTACTAATAATACTGCAAATTAAAACAACATCTCTAATTCAAGAATTGGTATATAATTTATAATACATTAGAACATGCTGGAATAAATAGCATTAAGCAAAATATTTTGAAGCTGGTCTATTATTTTATACATTCTTACTTGAAATTTAAACCAGAACGTCTGGTTTTTAACATTCTATCATTTTGTTAATATTAAGAATATACTCCATCTTGATCACTCATATATTTTCATTGCAAGTCTCAGGATTGAACAATGTCTCTCATTTATCAACAGCATGTCTCAGTGTTGATAAATGTTTTGGTGCTTTTAGGCAAAGCACTAAAGATGTGCTGTAATGCTTAAGCAAAATGGGCAAGATAAGGAAAAAGTTTCAATAGAAATTTCTTGCAGTTGCAGGTTTAAGTTATACTTCTAACCCTTGTGTATAAATACCGCATAGCTGTCCTTGTAATAGTATTGTTTTTTTTAAAATCATAATTGTGTTGTCTAGTTTGAGGTATACAAAAATCAGTTATCAAAGCTTTATCAGAATTTCTGATCTGGGAAAAATCATTTTATACATCTCTTGGTTTTGCTGTTTGCCTAGTAATGTAAAATATTTAGCATCTGATAAATTATATATCAGATAGGCAATACCCAGCTTGGCTGGTTATATAATACTTATACTCTAGAGATAATCAATTCAAACTTGCTTTTTTAAAGCAAATATTTTTAAAAAATACTTTAAAGTTTTGACCATAATTGTCTAAATTCCACGTTCAAATATGACTGGTGATCTAGGAAGTAATGCACTTAGAGCAATCTATTGGCAACTACACAGCATTTTCTATGTTAAAAGACTTTTAGCAAAACACTTCCAGATATCACTGGTCATTTATTAAAGCTGATACACGTAGGCCAAAAGGACTGCATCTTAAAGTAGTAACTTAAAACCCACAAAAGCAAGAAAATGTGAGAGTTAAGGATAGAAATTCAACCTTAACTCACCCGCGTTTGCTTAAGAATTTCAGCAAATTCATGTAGAATCATCCCTGTTGTGAGACCCCTGCAGTACCTAGGCATAACGAATTGAAAAGATTAGCTAAAGAGAATCATCACCAGATAAACTTTAGAAAAATGCATAGTTACTGAAGTGAAACAAGCCACTTAACTTGGAAAACAAAAGGACATAAATATATTAAAATAAAATACATTTCAATAAATAAAACCGGGACGTAGTCAATTATTTTTCTATATCTGTACCTACATAAGAAACAAATTCTGACTAGATTAACAGCCTTACATTTAGCCAACATTTCCTCATATATATACAGGCTTTCTCAAAACTGACTGCAGACAAGGCAAGACTTATAGAAATAAAAATTTATTTCCCAATGTCATCTTTTTTGGAACTTAATTATAATTTCCTAGTCTGTATGAATTAATGTATGCATACTTAAGTACATTTAAAGCAAAGGAACATAATGACAATCAATGTACTCTTATATAATTTGCTATAAAACCAAATGCTCGAAAGGGCAGATAATTTAGTCGTGCCTTCCTTTATGAAGAATTATAAATATAGAAACAGCCAGAAAATGATGGCAGGATTAAAGTCCTAAATAACCTAAAGCCTGGCAAGCTCATAAAGGATAATGTGTGTGTTTCTGTGTGTATATATATGTATGTGTGTGCGCACACGCATATATTCAGATATTTAGTCTCAATCTGCAATTTATAGAATATAATTAGATTTTAATTCAACCTTGAGCAGTCGTATCTTTTAACAGACACTTGTCAATAGACTTCAGTGGAATAGCTAGTGCCACCAAATATTTTTCATGTAGAGTGCAAATCCATGTAATATGTATTCTAGGCATATGTCATAACAATCATGTTTAGCATCTCCAGAAAATGAACATATTTGGTGAGCCAGACTCAGTGGCATAAACACATTTCTGTTGGTCTCCCTGGATCTTCATGTTTGTGGGTAAATTCACAAGCACATCCAAACTATGACTCAGGCTCTTTAACAATAGCCATTCTCAATCTGCATTTTATCTATACTTTTAACCTACAACTCTCAACATTTTCTCAAAAAGAGCTGAGAACTGGAGAGCATTTAGGTTGTGAATGGTTGTTTTAGAGGCAATCTGATTGAAATCTGATTAGAAAGCGAAAGAACATGAGTTCTAGTCCCACTTTAGGCATGAAAGCCACCTGGGTGATTTGGGGCCAGTCACTGTCTCTGAGCCCAAACCACCTCTCAGGGTTGTTGTTGTGGAGAAAAGAGGAGGAAGGAATATTAGGTATGTTAGCTGCCTTGAGTTGTTTATAAAGAAAGAAAAAAGGTAGGATATATATTAAATAAATAAATATAATCCCACTCAGTGCAAGTTGAATGCCTATTATTGATCTGCATTTTGACTTATCTGAAATAGTCCTATATAATTTGGATCAAGCCCTAACTTGTTCATCCTCATCCAATCTACTACTATAGGGTCTCATTTAGAAAATTCTTGGATTTTGATAGAAAAGAGAGCAAAAGCTGTACATTAGTATAATAGTGCCACTCAACTCCCAAACTGGACAACTTCTCCCAGTTTTATGTACAGTTGCAAGAAAAAGTATGTGATCCCCTTGGGATTACATGGAGTTTTGCATGAATTGGTCATAAAATGTGCTCTGAACTTCATCTAAGTCACAACAATAGAAAAACACAGTATGCTTAAAATAATACTACACAAACATTAGATGTTGCCATGGTTTAATTGAACATAACATGTAAACATTCACAGTGCAGGGAGGGAAAAGTATGTGAGCCCCTAGCCTAATGACTTCTCCAAGAGCTAATTGGAGCCAGGAGTGAGCCAACCTTGACTCCAATCAGTGTGATGATATTGGATGTGTTGCTGACAGCCGTCCTGCCCTTTAAAAACACACACCTGTTTTGGGTTTACTGGTTTCAAGAAGCACTGTCTGATGTGAACCATGCCTCGCAGAAAAGAGCTCTCAGAAGACCTACGATCAAGAATTGTTGACTTGCATGAAGCTGGAAAGGGTTACAAAAGTATCTCCAAAAGCCTTGATGTTCATGTGTCCATGGTAAGACAGATTGTCTACAAATGGAGAAAGTTTAGCACTGTTGCTACTCTCCCTAAGCGTGGTTGTCCTGTAAAAATGACTGCAAGAGCACAGCGCAGAATGCTTCATGAGGTAAAGAAGAATCCTAGAGTGTCAGCTAAAGACCTACAGAAATCTCTGGCACATGCTAACATTTTTGTTGACACATCTACAATAAGGAAAACATTAAACAAGAATGGAGTACATGGGAGGACACCACGGAGGAAGCCATTGCTGTCCAAAAAAAATATTGCAGCACGTTTGAAGTTTGCAAAAGAGCACCTGGATGTTCCACAACACTATTGGCAAAATATACTGTGGACAGATGAAACCAAAATTGAGTTGTTTGGGAAGAACACACAACACTATGTGTGGAGAAAAAAAAGGCACAACACACCAACATCAAAACCTCATCCCCACTGTAAAACATGGCGGAGGGAGCATCATGGTTTGGGGCTGCTTTGCTGCCTCAGGGCCTGGACGGATTGTTGTCATTGATGGGAAAATGAATTCCAGAGTTTATCAAGACATTTTGCAGGAAAACGTACGACCATCTGTCCGCCAACTGAAGCTCCGCAGAGGATGGGTGATACAACAGGGCAATGACCCAAAGCATACAAGTAATTCAACAAAAAAATGGCTTCAACAGCACAGAATGCGCCTTCTGGAGTGGCCCAGTCAGAGTCCTGACCTCAACCCGATTGAAATACTGTGGCATGACCTTAAGAGAGCGATTCACACCAGACATCCCAAGAATATTGCTACACTGAAACAGTTTTGTGAAGAGTAGTGATCCAAAATTACTCCAGATCGTTGTGCAGGTCTGATCTGCAACTACAGGAAACGTTTGGTTGAGATTATTGCTGCTAAACGAGGGTCAACCAGTTATTAAGTCCAAAGGTTCACATACTTTTTCCTCCCTGCACTGTGAATGTTTACATGTTATGTTCAATTAAACCATGGCAACATCTAATGTTTGTGTAGTATTATTTTAAGCAGACTGTGTTTTTCTACTGTTGTTACTTAGATGAAGTTCAGAGCACATTTTATGACCAATTCATGCAAAACTCCACGTAATCCCAAGGGGTTCACATACTTTTTCTTGCAACTGTATATTATATGTAAATACTATGCATGGAAAAATGAAACTTTGAAGAATTCAGACCAACATCCACTATATTGAAAACATACTGAACGTATAAACGGAAGAACAAACACTTGAAACAGCCTAGTCATAAAAATCAAAATCCCTATAAAATGTCTCTTTCCATGCTCAAGTCACCAATAAAACCAGAAAATTATCAAGCCCCTGCCCTGATCATACATCAAGAAAAACAATATATTATTCATTTTGCAACAATGTCTAAAATGAAAATGAAATGCATATGGATAATCCAAAGCATCCATAAATAACTGTGTTTGGGATAAATAGATGAAACAATACAATGTAGTGCAATAGTAAATTTTTAAACAAAGTTCTGTTAGTTCTTTGTGATACAAATAAATCAATACTAAGCCTTGGAATATTAAAACAGGCATTATATAAGCAAACAAAAAGCAATCTAACCCCGCTCAATATCCTATAGATATTTAGATATTTAAAAAAATTAATTAAAAAAAGTAGAATTCAACTCCTGGTGACTGAATCCACAGTCTCCTTGTCAGCTTTACTGAAATATTTTGCTACTGTCTTTTTCTGGGATTAAAAAATATTACAGCAGATATTTCTTTGTATTTGCATTTCTTTGAAAGACAAAAAAAATTGTATATCCCAAAAGAAACATCTGATTATTGAGATATGTGGTTGCTTGCAGAATTATTTTTATTAGAATTATAATTGATATTGCTTAGTGTAGGTGGCATGTTAGCATTTGGTATAGTAGGGAAAATTGTCGTCCTCTTAATTATGGTGAATTACAACTTTCAATAATTCTAGATAATCAGTAAAGTCAATAATGAGGAACCTGGAGACTAATTTAGTAATATATGGAGGGTTACAAGTACATTATTCTTTTACAGATATATTTTTAACAAAGACATTTCCTTAATATATCCTTCTCTGCTCTCTAGATCAGGGGTCCGCAACCTTTTGTACCTCAGGGACCATCAAGTTCATAATTTTAAATCCCGCAGACCACTAATACGAATCCAGTGTGCCACTTGCTGAAGCGCCTGGACTCCCAGTGACGGGATGGGGTCCTTCAGGCACTCTCCCTCCTCTCTTTCTCTCCCACTCTCTCTCTTTCTTTTCTCTCTCATTCATTCTCTTCCCCCCTCTCCTACTCATTATCTCATATTCCGTCTTTCTCTCTCTTTTTCATTCTGTCTCTTTCTTTCTCTCTCATTCTGATTCTTTTTCTCTTTTTCTGTCTCATTCTTTCTCTCATTCTCTTCCCCCTTTCTCTCTCATCTCTCTATCTTTCTCTCACTCTCCACTTTCTCATTCTCTTTCATTCTCTTTCTCTCTCTTTCATTGTCTCTTTCTTTCATTCTCTCTTTGATTCTGTATCTTTCTCTCTCTCGCTCTCATTTTATCTCTCTCTTTCTGTCTCTCATTCTCTCATTCTTTCTTTCATTCTCTCATTCTCTCTTCTCCCTTTCTCTCTCTCTCATTCTCTCTCTGATTCTCCCTCTCTCTCATTATCTTTCTCTCTCTCATCTCATGGGCCAGCCAGTATCCTGGGGCTGAGAGGAAGTCAAGCACCTCCCTGAGAAGCCGAGGTGTGCGGAGCACCAACAAGGGCTGGAAGAAACAGCCGTGAGATCCAGCAAGAGATGAAGCTTCGCTCCTGCTCTGGAATATGGAGTGAATCTCCATCCCCGTCCTACCCTTGCCAGGTGAGGAGTGACTGGGAAGGGAGGGTGAGGGGCGGGGACAGCCACTAATGGCTTCAGCCAACAGGAAGCTATAGCAGGGGCAAGAAACAGCCCGGGGTTCTCACCACCCGTTGCTTTGGCCTGCCTGCACCACCACCCTTCTTGCACCATTTCCTCATTCTGGTCGGCGAGGGCTGCGCTGCAAAGTTGCGGAGATTTACAGCCCCACCATGCCTGGCCAGTCCCATATTCCAGAGCTCTAGTCACAGGACTGGCCACTGCTCATCCCGGAGCAGCTCCTTCACCTGGGTGCACTGCGGGCCAAAAAATTTTCTTGCAGACCACCAGTGGTGACCACTGCTCTAGATTATTATGGCATCCTACTATGAAGACTATGATCCTGAAGATGAAACTCAAATACTTTGGCCACCTAATGAGAAGGAAGGATTCACTGGAGAAGAGCCTAGTGCTTGGAACGATTGAGGGCAAAATAAGAAGGGGACGGCAAAGAATGAGGTGGCTGGATGAAGTCACTGAAGCAGTCGGCATGAGCCTAAATGGACTCCGGAAGATGGTAGAGGATAGGAAGGCCTGGAGGAACATTGTCCATGGGGTCGCGATGGGTTGGACACAACTTTGTGACTAACAACAATGAAGATACTTCAGTTATCCGTCTTTAATCATCAATTTTCTATCATTGACTTTATCGACTTTTCTAGATGTTCCTTTATTAAAGTTCATTCAATATGTTTCAGAAGGGATTCCTAATAAACTACCGCAGTCCCTGTTTATATAAATATATTGTATATGTTCCATATATGTACTCACATATTAAATAATTTCCCATAGCTACTTAAAAACAACAATTTTGTAAGATATGAAACTGAAAGCAGAAATGTTTCTTTCCTGACAAATTCTAAGCATTGGGTATATATGTAAAATTTAAGAAACATTACTTCAGGAACAGATGTAAAATATATTTTTGTCGAAACTGAAAAAAGTCTTATTTGATTTTAATGTAGAACAAAAGTACTTTTAAAAATTAAAACAGCATCTGTTAAATACATTTTAAAAAATATTTAAAAAATAAACATTTAGCTGCAAAATGCTGCCATCTAGAGCTTAAATTATGTATGATCTGCTATATATGTATCTATGAAAAAAATTCAAAAATTATCACAAAATCTAGAGTTGGAAATAACCTTAAGAGTATGTTCCAACCTCTTTCTCAGTGCAGGATCCAGCAGTGCATCTAAGAGATGACCATCCAGCCTGTTTGAAGACCTCTGGGGAAGGACAACTCATCACTTTGTGCGGCAGCTATACAAACTGACAGCTATATATCAGGGGGCTCTTCTTGATGTCTATTCTGAATCTAATTCCTGTAGCTTTCAACTATTAGTTTGATCCCACTCACTGGGATAATAGAGAATAAGCTGACTCTGTCTACTATATAATAAAGCCTATTTAAAGCCTATTATGTCCCTTCAATCATCTCTTCTAAAGACCAAAGATGACCAACATCCTTTAATGTTTCTCATAGGGCTTGATTTCCAGACCCTGTACTGTTTTCTTTAAACTTGTTCCAGTATGTTACTGTTCTTTTTGAATACTATATTCCAAGAGGGGTTTGGACCAGGCAGAGTAGAATTAAATAGTAGTCCTTTGATCTGGACTCTATGCCCATTAAAACATGCCAAGATAGCACTTGCCCTTTTAGTATCAATAGCAATAACGTTAGACTTATATACCATTTCACAATTTTTTACAGCCCTCTCTAAGAGGTTTACAGAGTCAGCATATTGCCCCCAACAATCTGGAAGGATGGAAGTCTGAGTCAAGCTTGAGCCAGTGAGAATCGAACTGCTGGCAGCCAGCAGTAGTAGCCTACAGTACAGCATTCTAACCACTGCGCCACCACGGCTCATAGTAGCTGTACCATATGCATTATTATGTTGTTGTTTATTTTAATCTATTAATTGCCCAGCTTCAGTGGACTCTGGGCCAAGGTATTTGTAGTGTAAAAGTTTACTTGAAGTTTTTGCACCTGTTCAACTACCAAGTTAGCCGTACCAGGTCACATAAGATTACATTCTGTGATAGACAGGAGCACAAACACACCAGTCCCTTTATATTTTATGGAATGGGCAAAAGCAGTTGGAAAAAGGCAGTTGTGCAAATATCCAAATCCTATGCCATACTGGGCTTTGAAGTTTACTAGCATCTTAAAGGGTCTATGCCAACTCGCCATAGCCAATTCTCGACAGCCAATTCGTTGCAAGACAATTCGTTGCAGCACAATTTAATTTAATTATTTAAAATAGTTTAAAAAATATTTTAATTTTTTTCATTCACATTTCGTTTTCCCTCCCTTGGCATCCTTTATTTAATGATTCTATCGCACTATTTATTCAATATTAGTGTAACTCTTGTCCGGAGACGAGTTGTGCTGTGACAAGTTGGTCATGGCGAATTGTCTCGTGGTGAGTTGTCTATGAGTTGGCCATGGCGAGTTGTGGTAGACCCTTTAAGATGATAGTAAACTTTAAAGCCCAGCATGGCGAAAAGGGGGTGAAAATTTAGGTGTGTTTTATACACCGAATGTACACTGCCCACTCACTGCCCCCCACCTTTTGGCCTGTGCCTCGCAGCAGTTACCTCCTTGCAAGCAAACAGCAAGAAAAAACAGCTCCATTCAGCTTCAGCACAGGTTAATTAGCACAAGTTGATTAGATCGCCTCCCAACTCACAGCTGATTTGCTCTCAGCTGTTTTGCGGAGGGCTCTGCTGCTTGCTGTAAGGAAGTAAACTGCTGGAGCAGATTTTTTTTTCCTTGTGCTAATTAAGCTATGCTGAAAAAGAAACTGAAAGTAAAGCAGGCTGTTTGCTGCAAGGAGGCAAAATTAGGCAGAGGCAGAGGGAGATTTCTGTTTCTTCTTTTTCCTCACCAAAAAAGGTAGGTGCAAACAATGGGAAATTTAGGGCAAAAGAGTTCAAGTTTTTAAAACACAAAAGAAAAAAAGGAGAAAGAAAAAGGCAAAAATAAAAATGGGAAGGGAGAAAAAGAAATGAAAGAGAAAGATGTTATACATATTTAGAATTGAAATATGAATAGTAATAAGAAATAAATGAGAAATCATGATTGTAAAAATGAAATGAATAATTGGAATATTTGTCTTTGTATTTTTGAAATCTAGATGATAAGTTTTATTTTTTTTATTTTTTTTTTAGAAATATGAATAAGTATAAACTGTAACAATTGAAATACTTTTAATGGTATATGGTGGTGAAAGTAAAAAGGATTAAGTTGTAGCTTGGATAACAGCTAGAACATTTTTAAATTTAATTAGAGAAATTGTAACGATTGAAATATTTTTAATTATATATTGTGATGAAAGTAGAAATAATTAAGTTGTGATTTGGAGGATTATATGGGCAAAACTATTTGGGTTATTGGGAGAGTTTAAGATGTGAAAATGAGTAACATAAGGGGAAAGCTCTATTTAACTAGGGAATTGTAATAATTGAGATACTATTATTAAATAGTTGAAAGCAGAAATGGTTAAGTTGTGGTTTGGGGGAATATTGGGAAAATTATTTGGTTTATTATTATTGTTAATATAATTAATTGATTTGTAAGAAATTGGAGTGCATGGAAATAATTGGAATATTCATGTTCATATTGATTAATATACAAAAAAGATAGTTATATACTAATTGATTTATATTAAAATGTTGAATTTGTATTAAACAATTGTAATATTACATAATTAACCAATGGGAGGATGGATATAAAAATAGATGACAATGGGAAGGGGTATAAGATAGAATAGAAGGGAAAGATTGAATTTGATTAAGATTAGAGATGAGGATGAAGGGCAATATTGTTTTTTTAAAAAAATAGATGAGGAATAAATATGGCAAAAAGGAAATATAGAAATTGTAAATTTAATTGAAATTACTAAACATTGTTTAAATTTGTGAACCGGCCAAATACTCTGTTGAAAGAAAATACATTGTACGTTTGTATGTGTGTTTGTCTAAAAAATTTAAAAAAAAACTTTTTATAAAAAAAAACAAAAAAAAGGTAGGTGCATCTTATACTCTGGTGCGTCTTATACTCTGAAAAATATGGTAATCATAACGTGTTTTTCATTTAAAATTTTACAATTCCGGGGGGGAGGGGGGAGGGGGATGAAAGGGAAGTCAGTAGAAAAATGCAGTGTAGCTAAAAACAAAAAAACAAAATAAAGATCTGAAGTAAGGAAAGGAAAGCTTGCAGATTACTTTTAATTTTTTTCCCAAATTCCATCATCAAAAGTGGAAGGCATCTATATTTTCTTCTGTCTACCAAAATAATGTTATTCATATATATATTTCTGCCATCCCACTGTGTTGCATTTGGGTTTGTGGTGGAGTTCAGAGCAAACTGCATAAGGCTCCCATGGGATATAGAGCCAGGAGGATAGAGCAGACCCAGGCATTTTATGCCCCCTGGCCACATCCAGCCCTCTGGCTGTTCCTGTCCAGACCACGTGGGTCAATCAGAAATTAAATATAAATAAGCAAGCTGCAGGGGGCAGGAGAAGCCACCAAGTCAGATCTGGCTCTGTGCAATCACTATGCGCTCCTTCAGTTGGCTGATGACAGAAAGTACTTTTCTGTGTCTGTGTGGTACTCACCCTTTGCCTGAAGCAATCTGAGGAGTTGAGGTGATGGAGTTTGAAGACATCAAATCGGGTTACATTGATTTGGCCTTCCATAACAGTTCCCCTAGAAAATCAATTGCCCAGCCCTGGGATAGAGGGATAGTACTTGGTTCGTGGTAGTATTGATCAAAAACCATGAACTCCGTAGATTACAAAGATGTTGTAAGAGCTGATGGTTTGGAAGAGAGGTGTTTTTAATCAACATTGCTTTTTGACAGACATTATACATCCTGATTAAGTGACATGCACAGAAGGCTCATTAGACCTAGGGATGGCCTACTAATGCTCAAAGAATGGGTTGCACTACACTATAGCTATCTTCAAAACTATCCCCAGCAGTCAAGCCAAAATCTTCTCAGAAGCTGCCTGGAGTACTTAAATTTCAGGAGCTAAGAAGGGCTGAAGCCAGGAAGCATTATTGAAAACTAACGGCAGATATATTCTGGAACACTTTCAGAAGGTAGTGAAATTGTATTTTTTCAGAACACTTCTGGTGAATAATTGTGTATCACTCAGACCTAGTACTTTCCAACTCTGTTATTCTGTTCTGTTGGATCTTATTAACCAGATATTTTGTACTGTATCTGATTACTGGGAGAATGGAGAAACTGAATGGTCACTTGGAGAAGGCCAAATTGCTGGCCCTAGGTCCCAAGTGAGAATGTGAGTGGTGGGGCTAGGCTCCAGCAATACCCATGAATCCTTCCTGGAAGCTCCGGCAGATCTGAAGGCCTGAAACACTTATCCAATTACCATCAGCAGCCTTAAGGACATATACTGAGAAGTTCCATGGTATGACAGGCTGGACAATCTGGGATAAGATAAAAGTTCTATGGTATGACAGGCTGGACAATCTGGGATAAGAGAAAAGTGTGGAAGATTTCTGTTTGTCTTGATGAGAATAAAACTTCAATTAAAGCTTTAAGCTAAAAAAGATAGAATTGGAAGTAGGAATGAGAAAGGAATGAGGATGGTTGGCTGAGTGAGAGATACCAGCCTGAGTGGCATAGATACTTGGAAAGGTTTAAAATTGATCATAAGCAGATCCTAAATAGCTCAATCTGTAAACCCCTTAAAAATACTGTAGTTAATTAGTAAAAGTCTGCAAAGCTTTGCCAGACAAGTCTTGCCAGATTACCCTTATCTCATACAGATATAATGTATCTTCATTTCAGTCCAGATGGTCCTCACTTAGTGACCACTCATTCAACGGCTGTTCAGTTACAATAGTGCTGAACAAGTGGTATTTACAACTGACTCTGAAGTTATAGTCAATGTCTCTTCAGTTAGGAGATTATGATTCAGGTGGTTGGGGGTTGCCTCATAATTACAACTTTGCAGTGTTCCACAGTCACATGATTTGCGACCTTCACTGACGACTCCTGACAAGCAAAGAAGGGAAGCTGGCAGGAGGTTGCAAATGAGAACCACATGAAATTGCACTTATTCTGTAATTGCTATGCCTAAATGGTGCAGTTATGTGACATTGAGTTTGACAACCACATTACTTAGCAATGGAAATTCCCAGTTACCATCAATAACAGAGGACTATTTGTATAAAATATTTGACGAAACGCCCCATGACATTCTCTTTGGCAATTCTGTGTGGGCTGACTGATAGGACAAGTAGGTATCTGGTTGGCTCAAAAATTGGATTCATAGGGTGCTCATCAATGGCTTTTCATGAAACTGAAGAAACTGACAGATGCCACAGGGCTCAATCCTAGTCCTTTTTTTTTGGATAAAAAAGCTGAAAGAATGTTTATCAAATCTGCAGATAGCACAAAATTGGATTGGTTATTTTTATAATATGCAAACAAAATTTAAAGGAATCCTGATAGGTTAGAGAAATATGCTGAAACTAACAATGAAATTTAATGAAGTAGAAACTTTTAAAAAAAGTTTTAAAAATTAAATACACAGGAACAGGATAGGAGATAGGCTTGGTAACAGAACCTATGAAAAAGATCTTAGAATAATAACTGATTAGTGTGATAAGGTCAGGAAAGAGGCAAATGAATCAACATATATACAGGTTACAAGACATAGAAAGTAATCACCTTCAGCATTGGGTCCAGTCTGGCTTCACTGAAACAGATTCCAAGTAGGAAAACTGTTACAGAAGATGAAAAACTATAACTAAATCATATGAAAAAACTGGATGAGCTGGATATAATTAGCCCGAAGAGAAGGAAGATTAGGGAGATGTACAATAGCATTCTTGTGAAACTATGTCAGAAGGAAAATCAAAACATGTTTCATTCTAGAATATGCCTAGGAACAATGCATTTACATTACTAGACAGATCCCAAATGAATGTTAGAAAAAAATATTAAAAACAGCAGTTCCATAGTGGAATCAATTTACAAACATGACAGACTTCCTTCTTCAGTGGAAGTGTTTGTGAAGTATTTGTTGCTGATGCTGAATTTGGATCTCTGCGTTGAGAACTAATCAAAGCTTCAAATGGCCTCTTTCAACTTGATAGCATTAGGATTCTAAAAAGTAGTATATTTAGCAGAGAATCATACAGACATTAACAGGCTTAATATGAAAGGTAAGAAAATGGGTAAAAGCTTCATAAGCAAATAAAACATACAGGTAGTCCATACCTGAGCCTGGCAATTATACTCATAAGTTTTGATGGTTGTAAAGTGGATCATCACGTGACTGAACCAATTTTACAACCCATTTTTGCGAATGTTGGCAGTCATAAAGTGAATAATGTGGTCATTAAGCAAATGGCATGGTTGTTAAATGAACCCATGGTTCATTATGGGCCAGACAGATTTGTATATAAATAATCTGATTTTCTTCTGAAACATGGTTTTCAAATCAATTGGCAGAGCTTACAATAATATAATATTGTCAATACTATTTATACATAAACATAAAATAACTATCCTGAAACTAAAAATAGCATTTAAAAAATCTGGCACAAGATTTTATCTGATCTAAATGGGATTTGTAGGGGTAAACATATCCAATAATACCGAATTGACTGGAGAAGAAAGAAACATGATTACTTTTTTCTACTTATTAATTCAGGATATTGGTTTAAGAAAACAACAAATGGCCTATTCTATTCTTTTTCTTATAATCGTATTTGTTTACAGTATGGCTAAGAAAACTTTTTCAGTCTGTCCTTCTGCCCTGTCCTGGGAACAGTAGGATCATAGTTAAAGACACTATGATAACACTGGAATGGAGACTGCTGACATTTTTAGCCCAATTTATTTATGTTATGGATGGGGATGGGATTGCATACCATTCAATCTCCAATTGCAAAAAATCAGCTTGATTCTTTTTTTTACACTTTTCAAGCTTTTCAAGAAGTAAACACTGCAAGGTTCTGGTCCTTTTCCATCCTGCCCAAACCTAAAAACATATATATGCAAAAATAGGCTGAAAATTTTAGTTCCACCTAATCTGAGAACAGCTCTCAGAGCTGAAATGTCAGCACAGGGCCAAATGTCACAAATTACCCATTCCAGGTTTTACCTATTGTATACAACAAATGTTCCCATGCAACAATATTTACATGCAGACAAATAAAAATCTTTGCATTTTTAGCTGGATAAATTTTGTCAGTATTTGAAAACCAGGAAAAATAAAAGAAAAAAACCCAAGGTAAGTCTACTTCTGTAGATTCCTGAGCTAGAAAATATCAAATTAAAACAATTTGTTTTAATACCCTTATTTATTTAAGCAATTTATCAGGTGACTCAATCAAACTGCGAAATAAACACTGTTAATTCTTGAATATATGGATAAATAACAACAGTATAAGAGAATAGTTGTACAGTATATTATTAAAGCAATTAGCAGAATTAATTAATTATTAAATATACATACATTCTATATTTTCCTCACAATCCTTACTAGTGGTTATTCATAATTTACTCAATAAGGCTAACTTTGGAATGAGAATGAGCTGTTTTATACTATAAAAGAATGAAACATACATTCACCTTCATCTATTAATTCAGGATTCTATTTAGCTATTGTTTATAGAATGAGTGATCATCAGATAAAGCTGAAATTAATTCAAAAACAAGGATATGTAGAATACACAGCTGGTCATTTAACTATAGATATCCTTAATTACTGTTTTTTCACATTTTCAGAAAATTCAGAAATGTCA
Organism: Pantherophis guttatus; assembly: GCF_059756535.1. Taxonomy (NCBI): domain Eukaryota; kingdom Metazoa; phylum Chordata; class Lepidosauria; order Squamata; family Colubridae; genus Pantherophis; species Pantherophis guttatus. Next base: position 153,644,070 of record NC_142065.1, read on the forward strand.
ATAGAATTTTAAAAATGCTGGATCAAAATAGGATTAAAATTCCAACACTGAATTTTAATCACGAGACACAGTTCTACAACTGGTTCAAACAATGCACTACTGTTTGTTGAAATATTTATAATTCTTATTCCTCTTTAGGTAGCTAAATGTTTTATATAAGGGATGAATATTTAACTTCAAACATTCTAATGTTAATTATTTCCAATTCAGGTAGCCCTCGCTTAGTGACTATCTGTTCAGTAATCGCTTGAAGTTGTAACAGTGCTAAACGAATGATACTGTATTTTTCAGACTATAAGACGCACCAGTGTATAAGACATACCAAGATTTCGAAGAGGTAACCAAGAAAAAAAAAAGGGTTTTGCCCTCCCTGGCCCCCAGGAGCACTCTGCAACCTCCCAAACCTCTGTGCGCCCTGTTTTTGTGAAAATGGATGCATTTTCACAAAAACAGGGGCGTTTTTGCTCTCCCCAGCCCACAGGAGCACTCTGTAGGACTCCCAAAACCTGTGTGCCCCGTTTTTGCAATAAACGGGACACAAAGGGCGGGGCTTTGGGAGGCCAAAAATGGCTGTATTCGGTGTATAAGATGCACCAACATTTCCACCCTCTTTTTGGGGGGGGGGGGGAAGTGTGGCTTATACTCCGAAAAGTATAGTAGTTATAGCTAATGCTTGACATTATGGCTATTGCAGCATCCCCATAATCAGCTGATCAAAATTCAGGTGCTTGGCAGCCATCCATATTTACTGCCACAATGTGTGCTTGAACTCCCCACTCACCCACACCCCTAACTCCCTTCCATCTCTGCCCTGTTTGGCCACCCTGCATTCCACTGCCTATTCCTGTTTCCCCTGTGTCACCTCCAGTCTTCTTCCTCCTCCTGCTGACCTCACAAAGGGCCAGCAGCTGTCTTGACCGGGTGCACCTTGTCAATAATAGAAGAAGATGGTAAAGGTCAATGGGGGGGAGGGAGGCGGTGGAGGGCTTCAGGAATAAATAATGGCAGTAGTATGCTGTGTGGCCACAAAAGGCAAAGGTATGAGGGGGTATAGTGGTAGGGGGAGTTGAAGTGGAGGTGAGCAGAGCAAGAGAAGTATGAGGATCTAGTCTAAAAACAAGAACCTGGACTACTGGAATTGCTATTGCTAAGTGATGTAGTCATGTGATGTTTTGCCTAACAACTGCATAGCTGAGTGACAGAAATTTTTGGTCCCAATTGGGATCATTAAGCAAGGGCTACCTGTATAGGATTGTCAGAAATGAGTACATAACTGAAATACTAATATTTTTAGGTTTCAGGAGCATTATACTTAAGGTTTCGATGCACATAGATTTGAAAACTTATTGGAAAATAGCCTTAGAAGTATGGAATATGTATTAATGCAGAGTACTACTTACCAGCAATAGTATGTGCATAAAGCCGGCTCCCAAATGTGAAAACATGCAGCTCATACAACTTAGCAATTTTTTCTAGGAATTCTTTACAATGAGGTCGCAATCGTGTATGGAGCATAGGTTCACCTCGACCTAACTGATAATGAAATATTCCCTGAGGGAGAGAAAGATCCACAGTAAGACCTTAAGACATTATGTCATATGTATGGATAACATATGAATAATGAGGAAAAATCTGCATGCTCCAAAAGAAAACCATGGCTGGATTCCAAAGAAATTAGGTCAGGCTCCAGACAAATCACAATATGATGTCCCTCCCAAATAGAAATTACAACACACTACTACTACTACACTACTGTAGAAAACTATAGTATTCTACTATTATGCTAAGTTCAGTAGTCATGCATCAAATGAGTAAGAAAGTGTTTAGAAGAAAATGGCAACTTATTTGAACATTTAATGTAATTTATATAATAAAACTTCTATGGGGTCAAACTTTGGTACACTCTCTGTTATCTATGTATATATGCGATATACATCCCTCCATCATGGCCATTTAAAAAAATTACTTTATACAAAACAGTTTCACTTTAAAGTATTATTTAAAATGATTTTATACTTATTATATAAGTAGTAATTAATAAAGTTGCTTTACTCTGTTAGACATCTGTGGACAGTGTTGCTCTGTGGTATGAATCAATGTCTGATCCAAATCTACCATCAGCACAAGTTTTCGATTTCGGCGTAGCCTTTCCTGATCTTCTCTTCCCAACTGTTCAGCTTGCTAAAATAAATAAATATATTATATTAAATACAAATGCAAACACCATAGGCTCAAAAGAGGAGAAATATATTTCTATTTATTTTTCAATTGTAATGAGGAACTTAGAATTCTGAGAGTAGCAGTGTTTCAGGTTCAAGCCTGTTAAAACCTACCTATTTATTCAAAATAGATTATACTAACATTTTAATTATGAAATTTTCTAGCAATATGGTTTTATTTTTATTCACAGTAAGTAGCAGATGCATGTGAAGAAGTAGAACAGAATGTTTTCCTACATAATTGTTTTGTACTGTGAGAAAGAATGGTGTACAACTAAATTCTGCTTATTTGTTATTCCATTGATGCATAAATAACTAGTCATACTATGTATAATGCTTCATTTAAATGAAAAAAAAAACTTTACAAAATATAGTTAAACATTTTTTATTACCATTCTTGAAAACATATGCTAGGGATGGATACTGTATTCCAAATTTAGCATATTAAGCTGAATGTGTAAAGTATAGATGTAACACCTCAGAGATAAGTCCCACAATTATGTCCCACCAAGTACAATGAGAAAAGATAGGATCAGAATATGATTAGTGTATTTTTTCCCCCCAAAAGGGAACATACATATAATAAACATGGGTAACAGACAGTACAGCAGAAGACCATTTTCCTGTTTTGGGAATTTACATGATTTATATGCCATCTTTCTATTTAATACTGACATTTAAAATAGGCAACTGTTCCATAATCAAAAGCTGTTTTTTTTTTAATAGCTCATGAAAGGTTTCTGAAATTAAATTGCTTTCAGTTCCAATACTGGCTAAGATGGACACCATATGTATTATGAAGAAATATCTCTAATGAAATTTGCTGAATTCTGGACTTCTCCTAAAAACAAAGAAGGAACAGTATACTTGCCTCAGAGCTAACCATCAATTCTGGGACACTATGAACCATTGATACAGTTGCTGTGGAAACGGGCATGTTTTGTTTTCCATTCTTGCTTTGTAACCTAATAATTGAGGGAAAGGGAACACAGAATATTAAATGAATTGATAAACTGTCAAAAGGTAAAGGGCCAACCAACTTACTGTGCTATGAATTTTCACAACCATCTCATACATTTTATGTGTCAAGTAGTCGTTGGTGTACACAAGTAAATACTGTGCTTAATTGCCAGATAACATCATAACACACACACATCCCCATCCAAGAAACTGTGAGTTCTAGTCCTGCCTTAGGCATGAAATCCAGTTGGGTAACTTTGGGATAGTCAGGCTCTCCCAGCACAACTCACCTCACAGGGCTGTTGTGGGGAAAACAGGAGGAAGGAATATTAGGAATGTTCACCACCTTGAGTTATTTATAAAAACAATAAAGGCACGATTTTTTTTAAAAAATGTAAAAAAATTATTATACTTTGAAACCTGAAAAACAGCATACTTCAAGCACTCAAGGTTTATTCAAAGAATAGGCAATAAACGCAAGGTCTTTTCCAAAATGGGATTTCTGGCTCTTTTTGTATATTATACAACTTTAAAATCTATTTTGGACAGTTTCATTAAAGATCAAGATTTGGACTGGATATGCCATGTGCTTCAGGGGGGACTTGAGGTGCTACTGGGAGAAATAACATCTATTCCACTGCTGCCTCCCCAGCTTCATTTCCTTTGATTTGCTCTTCACTAGCTCTCAATAAGGAAGAGGGACTGTCCAATTTCTCTCTCCCTTTGAGGAGAAAGTGACTAGGATACTAAATACCTGGTTGAGTTTTGATCAAATGCTTTTGTGATTAGCTTACTTTGCAGGGAGTGCTAAAATGAAGGTCAAGAACATTCTTCTACTAACTGAATACTGAAAAATGAATACATTTATATGGGTGGGCATGGCAAAGAATCTCTCAGTAAAAAGTAATTGTGATCAATCTGGTTCTAAACTGTTATATTCATATATGATAAGCAACTAATATATATTCCATAGTATGACTATTTTTCATTTTTACACAATATACTATGGTTTTATGTATAGGTAATCCTCAAGTTACAACAATTGAGCCCAAAATTTCTGTTGCTGAGATATTTGTTAAGTGAATTTTGCCCCATTTTACAACTTTTCTTGCCATAGTTGTTAAGTGATTCACTGCAGCTGTTCAGTTAGTAACAAGGTTGTTAAGGGAATCTGGCCTCCCCATTCACTCTGCTTGTCAGACTGTTGCAAAAGATGATCCCATGACCCCAGGACACTGCAATCGACATAAATATGAGTCAGTTGCTAAGTACCTGAATTTTGCTCACATGACCGTGGGGATGTTGCAATGGTCGTAAGTGTGAAAAACAGTCAGAAGTCACTTTTTCTAGTGCCGTTGTAACTTTGAACGGTCACTAAATGAATTGTTGTAAATCAAAGACTACCTATACCAACTTTTAAATGCACACTGAATTTTCTACTACAAATTATCTTCAAATTATTAGTTCATTTAGTGACCATTTGAAGTTACAACGGCACCGAAAAAAGTGAGTTATGAATATTTTTGACACTTATGACCATTGCCACATCCCCATGGTCACGTGATCAAAATTCAGATGCTTGGCAAATGTCTCAGATTTATGATAGTTGCAATGTTCTGAAGTCATGTGATCACCTTTTGTAACCTTCTAACAAGCAAAGTCAATGAGGAAACCAGATTCACTTAACAATTGTGTTACTAACCAAACAACTGCAGTGATTCATTTAACTGTGGCAAGAAAGGTCATAAAATAGGGCAAAACTCACTTAACAAATATTTTACTTAGCAGCAGAAATTTTGGCCTCAATTCTGGTCGTAAATCGAGGACTCTGTAATCCTCAATTTTAGTCCTATATAATTAAGAGAAATCCAGCTCCATATAATAGTACTTACTGTGTCAAATCTTGACCACATTCTGCACATAAACCTTTCATAACAACAGGATGGCTACATGCTTCTAGCCTTAGCAGTACACCTCTGAAAAGCAATAAAGAATCTGATTTAAGAAAAAAATGACTTGATCAAATTTCAATTTCCATCAAAACTAAGTTGAGTAAATTATATCCAATCTCTGTAAACAAGATACTAAATACATAATGTATATTATTTATGTTTACATGCTATCTTATTTTACACAAGAAATATTTCTTTAATGTTTCAACCAACAAAATATGATTTTTCAAACAAGGGACCTCTATGACTGATTATGAATGAGGAACAGCTATGAACAGCTTCAGTAATAATATTCTTATTATTTTATTTTCCCCATATATGGAGATTTTGAATATAGTCTTTATATGGGGTAAATAAAGACTATAATCAGAATAAATTTTAATAGGGCATATGCAGTTGCATATGTGATTACTGATTATCAATATTTAGAAGATTTTTAAACACGTCTTCATAATATTCAGCTTATTTTGGTATATGAATTTGGCTGAAGTGAGTATTAAAAATCCACTGTCACAAAAATATCTTGAAGAAATTGTTGGTTAAACTTTCACTAGCTTTTTGATGATGAATTAAATTACATGGATCCAAGATCCACAAAACTTAGATTCTTAGGGCCAGCTTGCAGATTTCCTTCAAATATCAGGTGAATACTGATGTTCCATGAACATAGATTAAGAGATACTGGAATAAGATACACATCAGCCTGGACTTCATTACCGATTCCATAATAAGCAAACATTACTTGTCCACAACTGTGAACAAAGTAGTATATGAGAATTTCACAGGATTACTAGAGTCAACACTGCCACAACCCTGTGACAATTCTTTTTACAAGCTAGTGTTATTAAATTGATTAAGTATTTAAACTGCCACACACAGTGGCACAAACCATATAGTAGGGAAAATAAATAGGTCATATATTATACAATAACATCACATAGTCTCACCTCAGGGTACAAGGTTTCAAAGGTTGTTTTCTTTTTGTATAAATTGTTACCAGCATTTTTATTCCATACAATCTTCTAAGGGCAAATGAATTTATTTTTATGACATCTTTGTAGATAGTATTTTAATGTCAAAATGGCTGGTCTGCAAATACACCATTTACATTACAAATATGAAACACCCCAAACTCTGTTTATAACTTCCAACATTAAAAAATATTTTTTTAAAACTACCAAAATCCCGAGAATTTAGAAATCTTTAATGATTTATAGAAATTCTGGGAAAAATTCCAAATGTAGAAAGGGTGGCTGACACTTGCTCCAACACCATTAATATCATGGGAGAATAAAGCTGAATTTCCTCTACTTCTAATGTGCTGTTTACTTAATTATCCCAAGTAAAGAAAAATTATTTCAGTTTTATATTTCTTCATGATATGGCTCTTCATATTTATATATATAAAAGATTCTTGACAAAAATGTCCCTGGAAGCAAAATACCCACAACATTTTCAATTGTTTTACTAGAACAAATAGAAAAACTACAATCTGAAAACTATGGGAAAAACCCATTCCCATAGTTTCAGGTAAAAGGGAATTATACTTGTTTTGGTTTGAAATAAGAGTAGAGTGTCAGTATGATCAAAAACTTTGCTTTCTTCAGAATCTGGATTGCATAGAAAGTTGTATTTCTAATGAAGCCAATATGAGTTCATTTTTCATTTTGTTTCATTTTTCTTCAGATCTCCAGCTGAACGCATAAAGGGAGGAAAGAGGAAAGGATGGAGCTGCTAATACAGGCCCATTCTCTCCCCACTTTGAAACCCTGAAATATTCAAACAAATGAATAGCTTCTTTAAACCATTAAATGGAACTGCAAGAAAGTAAATATCCAAGGGCATGCCAGTCATATTCAATACAACTATCAGTTGCATTTAATTTAATCTGGGTGTAACAGTCAAAGCCAATGCTACGGCATAATTCAGTAATATGACACCTAAGATGAATAAGATGAAATTGAAGTTAGACAAGATTTAAGAAGAACTCGTGGTTGAACAAGAGTCCTGCTGTAACTGTTCCTATTTTATAAAAACACCTGTCCCTAACTCCAGTCAATAATACCTTCCTCGATTAAAACAAAGGTAAAAAAGCACTAGTAATTTTCACAGCTTATTAGTAAGATAGATAGCAAGAAAATTACTATATCTTTCATTAAAAATAGCCAAGGAAATCACACATGTCCATAAAATATCAAGAATCAAGCATTTAATATGTAATTCTAGAAGGCAAATGGAACAGGGAAAGCTATCCTTCTGCAGCAATCTGCCTGCTCTTTCAAATGTACAAAAAAAAAAAATAAAATCAAATTTCTACTGTTTGGAACAACTTGGATTTTAGAACCTCAATTTATCTATTATTATCCACTTTAGTTGCTGTACTAAATATGTTGTTTGTAGGTAGGGAGCGGTAATCAATCAAATGACATTTGGCAACTTCTGGATGCAATCATATTCAATATTAACGACATGGCTGTACTCAAGAATACTTTTCATTCCAGTTTTGACTATGAGAATGCAATGCAAAACAGCATACTAATTTAATCCTTCCTTAGGAAAATGCATATGTAACGTATTTATCTTTGCTTTAGGATTATTGAGGTACACTTCCTGTGGACTAGTTTCTAATCTAGACTACGACAGCCAATTTGGTCTGGGTGGTTAAGGCACCAAGCTAGAAACCAGGAGAGAGTGTGTTTTAGTATCACCTTAGGCATGAAAGCTGGCTGGGTGACTTTGGACTAGTCACTGCCCACAATGTCAAGCTTAGGTGACAAACTGGTTGGTCAATTCCGGTCACAACCAGTAGATCAACAAAACCCTGCACTTGAGGGATAAATACTAGGAAGAAAAATATAAATTTCTTTCTAGGTATAATTCAAAAGTAAATAAAAATACTGATTTTGAGTTTTACAGAGTTCCAAACCATATACTGAGGTTTATGAATATTATTTCTCATGAAGTTATATTTAATCAAATCAATTCTCTGCACTGGAAGCATTTTTGAAGATAATTTTTCCATTAAGGAATGACTTCTCACTGAAAAGTCATTATAAATTAAAGTCAATACATTTTATTTATTGTTAAAAAAATCAGTTTTCTGCAATACTGTTTATTTGCAATATATGTTAGCTGCATTCTGTCATCTTTCTCTCTGAATATATCTAAGTAATGGGTGCTATTCTGAAAGTTTTCTGAGAATAGGATGATTTGGCATTGCAAATGAATATAGTATAATAAATAAATAAAAATTGGTATTTCACACTGTTCAGCGTACTCTTCCTCTGAAACCACTGGATCTAGAAAGCAGCTGTGCAACTTAATAGAACTTGCACATCTTAAAATTTGAAAATCTTTGAAACATATTGTAATCTCTAATTAGCCAGTGTAATTATTTCTAAGTCTTTTGATTTAATCAGATGGGCATAAAACATTAATTTATTAAGATCTACCAGGGCATCAGAAATGAACACCCACTATTGTCACGGAAAAAGATTAAGAATTAATGGCAATCATCCATTCTTCTGACCTAAGTAATTCAAGTTATCTGCAAATGACTTGCCAGTGTGTCTAGATGGGCTTCTTATACCATCTCCCTTAATAGAGTTACAGAAATGGCATTGAATGAAAGCTCAGAGTCATCCCCGATACATAATCAAAATGTAAACACAAGGAAAATTGATAAAGGGGCAGGGTTTGAGTCCTCGATTTTACTTTCATCTTTCCGAATTGTTAGGCTTTGGCTTCAATTAGTCACTCCTCCCACTTCCCCACTAAAAGGGGAGGGGGAAATCCAAGAGACTTAATAAAAAGAAAAGTCCAATTCATCGAGCGCCCTCTCATAAGATGCAGACTGCGGCTTTTTCTTGCGCTGCCCGCAGGATCCCGCCCCTCCCCCCCACTTCACGCAGCGTCAGGTGCTTATATAGGCTCTGAGGCAGGTTGGCAGACTTGGGGACCCATCGCCTCGGCCAGTTCGCCGGCAACCTAGGCCTGCAAAAGCCTCCCCTCACGACGGCGGCGTCGGATTGCGACCGGGGAGGGAAGAAAGAAAAGGAGCGGGGCCTCGGCTGTCACCGGCGCCGCAGCGCTAGAGGGCGGGGAAGGGACGGCCTGCCCCCTCGCGCGCTTTCCCCAACCTCCTCGTCTTTCACCGCGTTTGAGGGACAAGCAGAGCGAGCAAGAGAGCCGACTAGCCCCGCCGCCATCTCTCCAGGAAACCCCCCCCCAGCCCGAAAGCCGAAACTTGAGGGATTCGGATCCCACGGATCAGAGGCGGCGCCCTCAGAGATCGGCCCACCCGCTCAGATTGTCGTCGTCGTCGTCGTCGCCCTTTCCTTACCCCGGCGGAATGACTTGTCCCGGCTGGGCGCGCAGCTCTCGTACGATTCCCGGGCGCTCGGCTTTGACCTTTCGCTCGGCCGCCCGTTGCAGGCCAGGCTCGATAAGCGACGCGCCCGGCCGCGCTGGGATTTGGATAGGCACGCAGACGGCCAAGACCGAGCCGATTTTCACGGCCGCTCCGGTCGTTACTTTCCATTCGAGCAGCCGCAGCGGCTGCGGGCCAGGAACGAGGATTTCTGTCACTTCAGACGCGGCGTCGGCGGCGTCTCCACAGACCGAGGCGGTTGCCCCGGGTTCCTCCATGGCCTCGGCCACTGGGGCTTCGTCCCAGGCCGGGCCTGTCGAAGGGCAGGTCGCTATGGCAACGGCGGCGCCTCTATCGGTTGAATTGGAAGAATCGAACGCAAAACGTTATTTTTTACCCTCCCCCACACCCAACTACCACCTTCAGAAAAAAAAAAATAACAACAAGAAGTAGTCACGAGCAGCGCCAAACGAGCGCGAGGTCAATATTCCGATGCGCAGGCGCGAGACGGCCTTTTCTCGCGCCCGGACAAGCTTAAAGGGACAGGCGCTAAATTCGAGCAAGTCGAGGAGCGAGCTCAACCGAACAGGCTCTTGTTTCGTTCCCAACTCTGACGTAGCCGTTTGAGCCACGCCTCGTTTTCCTTCTTTCATGCCTTGCTAGCCTCGGCGGTGACGCATGTGCGCGCTTACTGTACTTGCCCGCCCCTCCGCGTGGACTGCATAACAGTGTCTCACGTTTTTTGCCTCCTCAAGAATAATTGTGGGACGGGAGGGATGCTTGCAAAGTTTTTTTCCTTCTGCAGCTACAAGTTCCAGCATGCATTTCTCTGGCGGGTTTGAGCATGCGCGCCGGACTGCGGTCAGGAAAAAGCCGCTCAATAGCTGAGTGGATTTTTTTAACTCTCGAAGTTAGTAAACAATTCGTCTGCAGAGTGCAGACATCAGTCATATTCTGTTCCCTCGAACCATGGTTTAAGTCCTGCATTTAAAAACATATATAGGAAATAATTAAAAAAAAAAAATTAACCCCAAAAATTATTTTACCGAAGTTACTAGGGACCATCTGGAAAATGTAGATTAAAAATAATACTGCTTATTCCAAGTTTCGGACTTGAAGCCATCCATTACATCCAGAGAAACCTGGAACTTATTAAAATCAATCACTTGTGATTTATAGTTACAGCAACACTGATGAGTTCTTAATATTTAACTATACATTTTTAAAACCCTATATTTTATAATATTTATGTTCCACCCAGTGGTGAAATTCAATTTTTTTTACTACGGGTTCTGTGGGCGTGGCTTAGTGGCCGTGGCAGGGGAAGGATACTGCAAAATCTCCATTCCCACCCCACTCCAGCGGGAGGATATTGCAAAATCTCCATTTCCACCCCACTCTGGGACCAGCCAGAGGTGGTATTTGCTGGTTCTCCGAACTCCTCAAAATTTCCGCTACCGGTTCTCCAGAACCTGTCAGAACCTGCTGGATTTCACCCCTGGTTCCACCCCAGAGTTCTTAAACTATATGCACATTAAAGCTAATTGATAAAATAATTATTAATAAGATCTATAGTCTTCCTTGAGAATTCCCTCCCCCCCCCCCCGAATCTTGCAAGATGCAGCCTCCTTTAATCTTTTACTGCTGTTATCATTTTCCTAGATCCATAAATGGCTGATATTGGATCCATAGCAGTATCTATCATTTTTAAAAGAAGAAAAGTTTCATAGAAACTAGAAATCCAGAGATAACATTGTCCAATAATAATAGGGAAATATTTCAGAATTGCTCATTTTCTTCCTTCATTTCAATTCTCTGCAATACTTCATTTTACTCTTTTAAAATACTTATCTATTAGCATTCAGTGTTGTTCCTTCCAGTATTACAGTATTTTGAAGCACTGAAATATTTTTCTGATTATACTGAAGGTTTATACAATCATAACCTTTATTGGAATATATATTTTCATTTAAAATATTTTAATATTCCATCTGTTTTATGTACTTGGTAGGTTATATCTAGGTAAAACACAGCAGTGATCTTTTAAAAAATGACATGAAATCTCAGATACTTCTTCATAAAACTATATCATGTTTTGCTTGGATAGAACCTTAATTTCAAGTACAGCATATTACTGAATGCTCTTTACACATTGGCTAACTGGGGCAGAAAATTATTGAAATGATTTATCACTGACTTCATTAAAAGATTAAAATGAACTCCTAAGGAATGGAATGTATAATTAAACATGTCTTCATATTATATGACAGTGATGCAGGAAGCAACAATGGCTTGTTTATTAGCAATTCTGCCAAGATGACACTACTAGGACTGGTGTATATGTATATACACTTTGGCAAGGGATGAGGAGGCGAAAACCGTGGGTGTGTCAGAGTTACTCTTCACAGTCTTTGACACAAGACAATAATTGAAAATAAAATAGCTAGGTCCCTGAGGTGTTTCTTCACCATAGAGTTGTCTAGCAAGGTTAATAGTTCTGGGGCAACCTGTTGGAGAAGGCTGAACAAATTCATTTACAAATGAATGAGGAAATATTAAAAGGATAAGGCAGAAACTTTAAGACAGTTTTTATAGTAAAGCTGTTGTGAGCGTTTTTGCCCCCTTACTGACGTACTTGCCATAAAAGACGTTTTTCAACATTTAAAATAATGTTATTTGCATATATGCTGTATGTAGCCACCTAGAATGGAAAATTGAGTGGAGCTCACACAATGCATTCAAGATTAGTAGGTTTGTATAAGCACGAATGATGTAATATTGGGTTTTAAAATGATAAAGAAAGTCAGTGAAAAGGATGGATAAATTTAAAACCAGTATCAAAAGAAAAGGAATAGTTTGGAATTTTGCTTAAGATGGCTGAAGTGGGGAGGGAAAGTTAAAGGAAGGGGACTATAAAGGGGCAAGCTTTATAGTCTGAGCCAGGAATAGGCTTTTGGGCACAGTAAAATGCATTTCTGTAAATGAAAAAAGCCAGACCAATTTTGATCAGGGCAGCTGTGGAAACAAAAAAAAGAGTATGGGTTGCCCTGAAAGTGAGACGGGTAGTCTCTAAACTTGATAAATAAATAACAATAAATAAACAGGTCGCTAACAAAAGCTGGCTGAGTGACTTTGGGCTAGTTGTTCTCTCAGCCCAACCTACCTCACAGGGCTGTTGTGGAGAAAACAGGAGGAAGAAGTATTAGGTATGTTTGCCATTTTGAGTTATTTATAAAAATAAGATGGAATAAAAATGTGTAAATGAAGCAAAAACCACATCTGTTCTTTAAAGGAAACCAGATTGCTGAAAACATAAATAAGAGCTTCATTTTTCACAAAGATTAAATGGGTTAGGGAGGATGAAAGCCTACATTAAAAAGAGGTGGACAGAATGTTAACACTTGTGGTTTTACAGGAACTAGAAATGCTGCTTGCTTTCTTCTACTAGGTACCTAATTCACTAATGCCTACATAAAGGCATGATTATATAATAGGAAGAAAACACACAACAAAATTCAAAATATCAGGGCAAATTCTTTCTCTAGTTTGCTGTCATGGTTGGGCAATATTCTACCAGATGTCTGCACCAACTGGGAATTGGTAAACCTCCACTGGATATCAAGCAGTCACAAGTTTAGAATTACTCGGTTACATGCAGATATGTGAACCGAAATGTGGTCACTAACCTCACAATCAATACAAAAGCTATGAGTGGCACAAAAAGCCATGGAAAGATGCATGCTTGGCATCACAAGACAAGATAGAAAGACCTGCACATCCACAAAAGAGACCTAAAACAGGATGGAGCGATGACATAAGCAAGTATTTTTTTTTTCCAGAAAATTTTTTATTTTTATTTCTTATACACATAATGTAAATGTACATTCTCTTATACATAATTGGTCATACATATACATATTTTTCTTAAAGCATAAAAATAAGACATTTTAATTACATTCTGGGTTGCTCTTCTACCCTTTCCCTCATTTCACAACAAATCACCTTCTTTCTTTCCCTTCCCTCCCTCCTCTCCTCTCCTACTTTCTCCCTCCTCCTCTCCTTCCTCTTTCCTACTTCCTTTCCTTTCCCCCACTCCTCCTCTCTTTTTCCCCTTTCTCACCTCCTCTCCTACTCGTGTCCCCTGTCCTTTCTTCTTCTCCTTTCCCCTTTCTTCCATTCCTCTCTCCCCCTCTCCTCTTCTTACCCTTTACTCCTCTCTCCTTTCTTTCTCCTTTGTTGTGGAATATATTCCCTATTTGGTATCAGAGCAACTCCAATATTCTAATAATATATACTTTCTTTTCGATTTCTTTTCAATTTTACCCAATCTGTCACTTTTATCATCATAATTGTACATTTATATTTATAATCTTTTTTTTCTCCCCTCCCCCTTTTCCATTTACTCTGGTGTCATCTGGGTTTCTATTTCTTTTTTGTCCTCTCCCTCATTTAACTTTCTATTATCTAAATCATTTATCTATCATCTTTTATTCATATTTCTTTTCTAACCATACATAAAATCTTCCCCATGTCTTGAAATACACCAATTCCTCTTAAAGTTAATCTATTAATTTCCGCACAGTCTAAAATCTTTTTTATTACTTCACCTTCTGACGGGATTTTTTCTGTCTTCCAATTTTGCGCAAATACAATTCTTGCTGCTGTTGTTATATTAAATACACATCTTCTTTGCTGTATCTCTCTGGCAGAATAACCAAAAAAACAAACAAAAAAAACTGGTTTTAATTCTACAGATTTATAGATCTACAGCATCTATAGATGCTACAAGCATTTGCGGATGATTTAGTATTCATTATGGAAGAACCAATAAAAACGGGCCCAAAGCTAATTGAGCAGACATAAGCAAGTATTGCGGGCCCAATTGGCAAAGGAAAGCTCAAGACCATACTGGTTGGAAATGTACAGAAGAGGCCTTCACCCTACAGTGAATAGACAATGGCTAGAATGACGATGAAGGGAATAAGGGTTAACATTCATTTTCAGCATTTTATGTACCTAGGCTCTGAAGCTTCAACCTTTTATTATATAGTTGTTTAATCAAGACAATTTGAGTTCTCATTATCTCAGTATCCTATAAAGAAAATACATTGCAACCATATATTATGGTCATTATTTTCCATCACATTAGCAGGATATTCTCTGTAATGTTGCTGTTTTTAAGGCCTTATTCATTTGTTTTACACACTGCCTAGCATTTTATGTATCTCAGAACATAAATTCTTATTTGCCAAAGCTCAAGTGATAATAAAATAGTTTTATCTGGACAAATTACAACTAGTCCTTGGGCTATGTTCATTTGTTCAGTGACCGTTCAAAGTTACGATGAGACTGAAAAGAATGAGCTTATGATTGGTTATTTTCCTTATGACTATTGTAATGTCCCTGGTGTCATATGATCAAAATTTTGGCAGCATCCCACAGTCACATTTTCCTCTCTCTGCACAAACTGTTCCTGTTTCAACTCTCCCCACTTGCCTATCTCCTACCATCTTTGCCCCTTTTTTAAAAAAAATTTTTTAAAATTTTTTATTTATTTCTTTACAACAAAATATTTATTCGCACACAGATCGCGACGGGAGCTTTACAGAATATATTAACTTCAGTCAAGATATACAAATAATAAAAAAAAAATCTACATTAACCTTATCCTTTTTTTATTCTATTATTCAACCAAGTATACCATTGGTCCCAGCACTGAAAATATACGGAGTCCTTTTGATCTCTCAAAATTGTTGTTAACCTGTCAGTTCCGCATATTCGATAATTTTCTCCAGAATCAGGTCTTCAGCCGGTAGGTCTTTCCCCTTCCAATGTTGAGCAAAACATATTTTTGCTGCGGTTGTGATATATGTAGTCAAACACCATATATTCGTGCCTATCTTATCTGGCCTAATATTTAATAGATAGTATTCAGGTTTCAATTGTAATTTATATCCCGTGATTTCTAATATCCACCTCTGTATAGATCTCCAAAATTCGATTGCCTTAGGACAGGTCCACCATACATGATAATAAGTACCTATCTCCCCACACTTCCAACAATTTGGGGAGAGTCCTGGAAACATTTTGGCTAATTGAGCGGGAGGGAGATGCCATCTATACACCATTTTATACAAGTTTTCTTTATAAGTAGTTGCCATCAGAAATTTCAATTGTTTTGTCCAAATTTCTTCCCATTTTATCAGTTCAATTGAGTAACCAATATTTCTCCCCCAGGCAATCATTGAGTCTTTAACAATCTCATCCCCTATCCAATAAGTTATTAAGAATTTATAGATCTTAGATAATATTCTTTCCTCCTTTCCTAATATAATACTATCTATTTCTTGCTGGGTCATGTCTATACCACTTTTTTCCTTGTCTTTCTTATATTTAGAGCTAATCTGGGCATAAGACCACCAATCCAGTTTTATTCCTTGAAGCTCTAACTCAGTTCTTGTTTTTAAGCAGCCTTGGGCATCCAACAGTTCCCAATAGGATAGGTGTTTTTCTCTATTATAAAGCAAACTATATGTTGTAGCTTCTAACGGGACCAACCAAGAAGGAGTTGAAAAGTAGAGTTTACTCTTAACTTTCCTCCATGTATCAATTAGAATATTCCTTACATAATGTCCTGCAAAACTCATATGTTTTTTAACCTTATCTTGCCAAAGAAAATAGTGCCAACCCTGTTGTAACCCCGAACCTTCCAGAATCAACAACCGTCTTCTTCTCAGTAGAATCCATTCCCTTACCCAAACTAAATTTGCAGCCTGATAATAATATTCCCATTTTGGTAAGCCAAATCCCCCTCTTTCTTTCACCACTTGAAGCATTTTAAGTTTAATTCTGGGCTTTTTATTTTGCCAAATAAATTTGAGAACACATTGATTTAACTTTTTGAAAAAAATATTGTCTAATCTAGCTGGTGCTGTATAAAATAAATATGTCCATTTTGGGAGGATATAGGATTTTATAATCACGATCCTACCTAGTAAAGACGTCTGAAGGTTCTTCCATTTCTCTAAATCCTGTTCTGTTCGTTGGAGTAATTTCAAATAATTATCTTCTTTAATTGTTGTGCATTTAGCTGATAAAGGTATTGTAATTTATTGACAATTTGGAATCCCAAATTCGCTTCTAATTCCTTCCCCTGCTTTATTGTCAAATTTTTAGTAATAACCTTAGTTTTTTCCTTATTTACTTTTAAACCCGCTACATTTCCATATTTTCCTAATTCATTAATCAAATTTGGACCTGATAAAATGGGGTCTTCCAATATAAATACTAGGTCATCAGCGTATGCTTGTACCTTATATTGTTGGTTTTTAATATGCAATCCTTTTATCCCCGAATTACGCCTAATTTCCCTCAATAAAGGTTCTAATGTTAAAATAAATAGCAACGGAGAAAGCGGGCACCCCTGTCTAGTTCCTTTCTCAATGCAGATTTGTTCAGAAACATCTCCATTAATTAGAATCTTAGCAGACTGTTTCGAATAAATTGAACGAATTGCCTAAATAAACCTTTCCCCGAATTGCATATATTGTAATAAACCCACTAAAAAACTCCAACTCACTCGATCAAAGGCCTTTTGCGCATCCACAAAGACCAAAGCCAATTGTTTATCAATATGGGTTTCATAATGTTCCAAGACGTTCATAATTATTCTCACGTTATCTCTAATCTGCCTACAAGGAAGGAAACCATTTTGATCTTCATGTATAAAGTGATTTAGGAAACCTTTTAGCCTTTCTGCTAGCACTGCCGCAAATAATTTGTAATCTGCATTAAGAAGCGAAATAGGTCTATAATTCTGGATCAGGGATAGGTCACTGCTTTCCTTCGGCAAGAGGGTTATTAATGCTTCTGACCAGGAATTCGGAATCTGTCCCTCCCGGATTACCCCATTAAATAGGTCTGTCATATAAGGACTTAAGACTTCCCAAAGTGCCTTGTAGTATTCTATTGGGAGGCCATCTATACCAGGAGTCTTTCCTGTTTTTTGTTTTCCCATAACCCTTTCAATTTCCCTTTCGGTTATCTCCCTGTCCAGTATTTCCCTAGACATGTCCGATATTTTGGGTAGATCAGATTCTTCTAAATATTTCTTTATTTCCTGCTCAGACTTACCCTCTTTTCTATATAGATCGGAATAAAATTCCTGCGCTATTCTTTTCTTCCCTTCTTCCCCTGTAATCCATTCACCATTCCCATCTCTCAAGTTATGAATTCTACTCCTTTCCTTTTCTTTTTTTAATCGGTATGTAAGCCATCTTCCCTGTTTATTTGCGTTTTCAAATTGCCGTTGTTTCATCCACCTAATTTTTTTTTCCAAGTCCTCTTGGTTTAATAAGTTAATTTGATGTCATACTAATTTCAAATTCATATTGAGTTCTCTATTGTTTGGGTCCTGTTGCAGTATAGCCTCACTTTTGGTCAAGTCTTCTAATAATTTATCTCGTTTAGCCCTCTCCTTCTTCCGTTTCCCAGCTATATAATTAATCACTAAACCCCGAAACACTGCTTTAGCTGTTTCCCAAACATTTAAAAAGTTCGCATCTTCCTTATTATTTTCCTGAAAGAAAAAACCCATCTCCTTCTTTAAATAACTTAAGAATTGTTCATCTTTGAGGACCCTTACATCCATTCTCCACCTGGGCCTTGTTTTCAAGCCTCCCCATGTTATCCATAGTGGATTATGGTCTGCCCACTCATTAATGCCTATTTCTACTTTCTGTGTTCCCTGCCTCAGTTCCCCCGACATCCAAACCTCATCTATCCGCGACCAAGATGAGTGCCTGGCGGAGAAATATGTGTACTGTCTATCTTCTGGGTGTTTTTCCCTCCAAATATCTCTAAGTCCAAATTCCTCTTGTATTTGATGGCAAATAGTAGGCAATCTTTTCTTTGCTGATCTCTTTTTTCCCTCCTGATTCTTATTTCCAGATATATAATCTTTATCCTTATCATCTATGGCATTGAAATCCCCCACTACACAAATATGTGAGTAATCAAGTTCTACCAATTTACTATAAAGATTCTGAAAAAAAACTTTTTGATTCCCATTAGGTGCATAAATACAAACCAATATGCTTTTTTTACCACAAATTTCTACTTCAATTATCAAAAGTCTCCCTTCTTCATCTGCAAAAATTAGTCTCGAGTTTATATGCTTTTGAACATAAATCGCTACTCCTCTTTTTTTAGTTTCCGCTAGAGATGTATATAATTGACCCAATTTGGTATAATTCAGTAAATAAAGATGATCTCTTTTCACGTGTACTTCTTGAAGGCATATAATATTCAAACGTGCTTTTATTAATTTATTAAAGATCTTTTTTCTCTTGTTCGGGCTATTCAGCCCATTAATGTTAACTGACAATAGTCGAATTTCCTCCGCCATCCCTTCTCCCTTCTGTTGCCCTTACTTGCCTTCTACTTGAAGTTTCTTTTTTGTTTGTCTTGTTTCTCTCTGGTTTAGTCCCTTGGCTCCTATTTCTGCCTGTGTCTGCGTCTATCCTTTTCCTTTCTTTCTCCCACCTGGCTGTTCTGGTTCCCCTCTCTCTTCCTCCTCTAGTAATTCTTCCCCACTCTTCCCCTCTGACTCTTCTCCCACCTCCGCTTCTAAAGGGTTCAAATGACTTATAAAAAATTCTCTGGCATCTCTAAGGTTATCAATTCTCACTTTTTTGTCAGCCCAAGTAAATTGTAACCCTTCCGGTAATAACCACCTGTATAGTACTTTGTGTTTTCTTAATTGAGTGGTTAAGAAATGATAGTTTCGTCGTATTTCCCGTACCCGTCTGGGGAGTTGCTTCAATATTATCAATTGTTTGTCCTTATATGTCACCGTTTAGTCTCTGGACTTCAAAATCACTTCTTCCCTAAGAGCTTTTTTTGATAGTCTAACATGAACCTCTGTCGGAAGTCTCTGCCTCCTAGCGTAGCTTGTAAATACACGGAAAACGTCGTCTATATCTCTCAGGACATCTTTCTTAGTTATCTCCAGAATCCCAGCCAAAATATCCGCTACAATATCTCTTAAAGGCTCCCCCCGTTCTTCCACCACATTTTGTATCCTCAAGTAGAAGGCAGACCTTTCCATTTCAAGAAATATAATTTCTTCTTCCAGGGCCCTGTTCACCAAGAGCTGCTCTCTTTCATTTCCATCCAGTCTCTCCTCACATTGTCCCACTCTCTTCTCTACATCTTGAACTTTACTCTCCTGTTGTGTCAACACCCCCTGAACACCTTCCAGTCTCTCATTCAACATTTTGATATCGTTTCTAATAGCTCCCAGCTCCCCTTTAAGGTCTGACGTTAAGTCCTCTAAATTTTTGGAAATATCTTCTTGATTTTTTGTCATCACCTCGTACATTGCCTTTAGCATATTTTGTAGACTTAATAACAATGGAGGTTTCCCTGCAGCGGCTAAGTCCTCCAAAGATTTAGATGATGATGAAGATGATGATGTAGGTGTGGCTGGAGTAGCAACCGTTGGGAGTGTCAAAACTTTTTTCCCCGATTTTGTGGTCGTTACAATTGCTGCACTTGACATCTTGTTTATAGGGATATTCCCGATCACTTTCAAAATATCTTAATCAGCTTTTAAATTAGTCAATTCAGCAAATATATTATATTCCAAATCCTTCAGGTCAAGTCTAGTCAATAAAGATAATAATCAATGGGGGGTGATTCATTCAGACAGGTATAATCAAATACCAAACAGATTCAAATTTCTTCTCTCCTAAGAGCACAGTATATAATGTAAGTGTACAGTTCGCCACTAGAGGGGGGTAGAGTACTGTTCCATACACACACCTTCTAATAATAGAAAAGAAGGGAGAGGAGTATTTCTCTACCAGGGGATATATCTGTCCGTTCGACCACCGTTCTTAATTTAATTCTTAATTTGTCCACAGGGAGGGAGGAAATAAACCATCCAACAATACTTCCCATCAATCGAGTACAAGTCCAATATTTCTTTCAGTCAGCACAATTTAATAGCGGCTCGAAGTTCCTGGTGTAATAAACTAGCAGCCGCTTTCCTCGTCTTAGCTCCAATCGTAAAAGGGCACTCAGAACATTCCTCCACCACCACAGCACTCACAATAGGGAGATCAAAAGGATCAAAGGTCCGTCACAATGTAGACTAATTTACATAAGAAGAGGGCTCCTTGCCCGTCTGCGATCGGGTTTCCCTTCCAAATGGGGGCCCCATCGCTTTGGGGCCGCCATTACTGGCGCCGTCTTCCCAGCCTGTGACAGGAGAGATTCGCCTTCGCGCGTCGGATTGCCACTCCACACGCGCTCTCTGCTCCTCTCCGCTTACAGCTGCCTCTCCGGGGCCGCCGCCGGCACAAAAAAACCACCCAGGCTGGAAAGTTTACAAGAAGGGGACAGGAGTGATCTCCATACCCATCTTGCTTGACACGATGATATAACCGGAAACCATCTTTGCCCTTTTGGTCACCCTGCAAAGGCCATTGTATTTCACCTCTTACCTCCTGCCACCTCTCTGTTGCTGTCACCACCAGCTGTCCTTCATTGTATTTTTTGCCTCCCCTCCCCTCTGCTGGCCAGCCTCAAGCAACAAAGTGGGAGGCTATGTTGGCCATTTTGTGCAGGTACTCTCTCCCTTCAATGCCACCTCCCTGGTAGCTGGGCTCCTGATAGGCCTGCCCTGCTTCAGTAGTCTCAGCCCACCATAGAATCCTCCTTGCCTCACTGTCCAGTAGGAAGATCACCTCTGGTGTGGAGGACTCGTGGCCCTGGACCCTTCCCTTCTCAGGAGAGTCCGGGGCTGTGCTCTCTGGATGGCTTCCTCCTTTGTACAGGAGGCCAGCCAGCGTTTTTAAAAAAATCTGCTAGTTAGTTTTCTAGAGAATTCCAACTGGTTTATAATAAATACCTGCTAATTATAACATGAAATACAAAACAACACAAACATACATTTTACAGTAGCACCAGAGAATGGGAATTCAGATTAGGATCATCAATTTTAACTCACAATATGATTTCAAAACAATCTTTCCTTCCTATCAAAATCTCTGTAAGAGAAGAAGCACTGTGGGTTTGGATGATGGCACTAATAGCTCCTTCTCACACTTGTAGCTGATTCTCTCACTTGATGAATAAGGACTATAGAGAGAGTTACTTTTTATCATTATCATGGCAGTAGATGAATGAGCTAATCCCTCATTCAAAACAGTGGCCGATCATACCAACAAAGCTGTTTACATTACTGTAAAATGCAGATTTATGTTGTTTAATTTGACCCTAAAATTCCCCTAGAATGTCTTCTGCAACTTCGGATTCGTTGTTTGGGTGTTTTCAATTCTGTAACCTAGCAGACATTTCTTTTTTTTGTAAATTTATGCTCATATTCTCAGAGATAGTATCTAACTACCTTATTTTCTATTAGTCTCTGTTTCTATTGCCTTTGGTTTTTCAAGTTAAGGGTCTTCTCTAATGACTTTAGTCTTCACAATTATATATTCAAAATATTTAAGCTGAAGCTTTATTATTAGTGATTTCAGTGAGGAACATTGAATTATTTGTTCTTCTTTTGGTCCAAGGAGTTCTCAGTAATTTTCTGCAACTTCACAACTTAATGGTTTAAATTTTTCTTTGCTTAATTTTGCCGATGAACCAACTATTACAGCCATATCCTACAAACAGAAACCATAGCCTTGACAGAATGTATCAGTGTTGTCAGTGTGAAGTCTCTGAACTTTAATATTTTTTCTAGATCCACCATAGCCTTCCTAGAAGACTGGTAAGACTACTAACCTGATGTTTCTATTTTTTCCACATGATGGCAGTGTAAGATTTGAATTTTCTGCCTTGGCATTTGTGTAGGACTATAACATGTATCAAAATTATTCTCAATTATTAAAATGAATGTGCTACAATTACTGGAGATATCAAATGATTTAAGGCTGCATTGTTTGAGCTCTTGTTTTTCTATTATTTTTGATGTAAAGCTAAATGCACCATGATTGTACTGCTCTTTTTATGCCAAATACCTTGATGTTAGAAATGTTTATGTATCAATAAGCAAAATAATGATCATGTTCCAATATAATGTATACTATCAATAATGCTCCACTATGCTGTCTAATGAGTGAAGAGGCTTATCCTGATGTAAAATAATAATTAGATATAAATCTGACACCAGAAATAACAATACCTGTTGGGGAGACATTTAATTCTCCAGGACACTCTGTCACTATCTTCTAGTTGATCAATCTTGGGGAAAAGATCCTTGTGAAATAATAAAACTAGACTTCATTAGAAGATTTAACATGTTCTAGCAAATTAATTAAACAATCACCAAAGCATCTTGCCACAATACGTACATTAATTAGGTACTAATACAAGAAAGACTATATCACACATAATTTCTGATTCATTAAAGTTGACAGTAGATAGTTTGTCTCAGCAGATACTGGTATGAACTTGTCTAGGCTTGGAAATAAGCACACAGGAGTCTGGGCAACACACACACACACACACACACACACACACACACACACCCCACCACACACACACACAAACTCATCTGGTTGTTTTTGTCTGGTTGAGATTGGGTAGAATGGGCATGGTTTGGGTCCCATTGATTAAACAGTTTTATCTAATTGGAGTCTTCTCTGTCATGGTGCTTAACCCCCAGTATAATATCCCTCCAGAGATCTGGGTAGCTGTCATTCTGATCACCTGTACGTCAATAATGATATGACTATTCTTGCAGGCTTTGGGGCAATGTGATGTTTGAGTGTTGGTTGGATGGTTGTGGTCTTTTTGTTTATAGGTATATTGTTTCGTATTCTTTAATTTTGAGCACCCAGAATTGTGTGGAATGAGGAGGTGGCCTCCAAATCAATGAAATTAAGTAAATAGGTAAGTAAGTAAATACATACCTAAATGTGATTGGGCAGAAACAAGGCTGTAAATCTCGTTTTCCCTATAATATCAAACAATTAGCATTAAAAAAAAAACAGATTGAGAAATGTGGGTTAGGTAGGATTTTGATTAAGATAACAGATTTTTCATGCAATGTGAGGGATACAGGGATTTCACAGGTACGCCAGGTGTTTCCAGAAGACAGGAACAATATTTATTTCAATGAATATCACAATAAGTACATCAGATCATACAGCAATAGATAAGAGGAATATGAGGTTTTTTTTGTTGTTGTTAAGCAGAAAGTATTCTAAATCTTTGTTTCCTGGCAAAATCACATCCTAATAGTGCCTGAATCAGCATGGCTAAGAGCTAGTCATCCATAACATGAGTGCTGTTTCCTGTATGGCATAAGATGCATATATTCCCATTAAGAGAATAGATGAGGAAACATTTGCTGTTTTACACATGTCTGGATGAGAAACATTGAAGCAAGTTTATATACCATCTCTAGTAAATAGGCAGCAGGTTTTTAAACAAGGAAGAGTAAAAGCCCAATTGTATCCGGTTTTTACTTCTGTGGGTAATTTGGCATTTACAAATACAGCTTATAAAAGCTGGCTCTATAAACCAAATAAATTACATTTGTTCAGTCCATGCACAGAGTTACATCCTGTTAGTATCTTGTCAAAACCAGGGAGCCTTAAGTATCATCTGGGTTAGTCGTATCTTGTTAAAACATGTTGAATTAAAGTTCCATAATTTCCACCTAAGCTCTGACAATAGGATATCTAATATAGGGATAAGTTTGCAACCTGTTGGTATAATGCTAAAAGAATTGTTCTATAATTATATTATGATGAATAAGAAATAAGTGCACATTCCAGTGAAATATTCTTAAAATATTTAAACCAGTGATGGGCTTCAAAAATTTTAGCAAGGGGTTCTCTGACCAGTTGCTGGGTGGGCGTGGCCATGGTGGGCATGGCCTAGTCAGCCTCCTGCACCACGGGGGGGGGGTTGCCTTCCCCAGGCTCTGGAGACTTTTGTCGAGCCTCCGGGAGGACAAAAACAGTAGGTCCGTTTTTTTGCCCTCCCTGAGCCTCTGTGCACACCCTGCACTTACCTGCATTCAAAACGGGTCATGTGGGGACTCCTGGGAGGGGAGGCGTGGGTGGGACCAGCCAGGAATGGGATTTGGGAGTTCTCTAAACTGCACAGAATCTTAGCTAGAGGTTCTCCCGAACTCCTGTGAACCCCCCACAGCCCACCCCTAATCTAAACCCATTTTTATGACAATTTTATCTTTGCAACGGTGATTCTCAGTCATTAGTGAATTAATACCATTGTGTATGTAAACTAATAGTTTTAAGAAAATAAATTCAGATCAGTAAGAAGGGACTGAGTTTCCTTGATCTCTCAATGGTTTTTAATACTATCAATTGTGGTCTCCTTTCAGGTTAGGAATTGGGGGCAACACAACATTGTGGTGGTTCTTCTTCTCCTTCTGTAGTTAGTCACAATCGGCATTGGTAGGGGGAGAAGTCCGTTGTTGAATCCCTGCTTTGTGGGGTTCTGTAGTGTTCTACCCCCTTTCTACTTTATTTAATTTCTAACTGAAGTCACTGGGTAAAGTAACCCAATGGCAGAGGGCCATGTATCATCAGGCTAATCAAATTATGCCATCAAGGTTCTTTTTCAGTATCTGAAGGCGGGTCTAGGACAACTCACCCTGGCCAACTTGCCACTCACCATGGGCCTCGCCATAGGACAACTCAACACGGGGTCAGTGGTGGCTTGCTCCCAGTTCGCACCGGTTCACAAGAACCGGTAGTAAAAATTTGTAGTAGTTCGGAGAACTGGTAATAACATTGACTGGCCACGCCCCCAAACTGGTCCCCAGCCTGGTCGCTGCTCGCTTACCCCACCCACTTCATCAGAGGCTTTTTTTTTTACTTTTAAAAGCATTTTTTCTACAACCTCTTCGGCCAAAGAGGTTGTAGAAAATAAAATGCCTTTAAAAGCCTCTGGTGATCCCAGCTGAGTTGCCTGATCATCAGAGGCTTTTAACAGCATTTTTTTCTGCAACCTCTTTGGCCAAAGAGGTTGTAGAAAAAAAAAAAAGCCTTTAAAAGTAAAAAAAAAAAAAAAAAGTTGGCCACGCCCACCCAGTCACATTACCCCCACCAAGCCATGCCCACAAAATAAGCCACACCCACAGAACCGGTAGTAAAAAATTTTAGAACCCACCCCTGCACGGGGTTACACTAATATCAAAGAAATGGTGAATAGAATCATTAAAGAAAGGATGCAAAAGAAAGGACAAAATGAAATGTGAATGATAAAAATTTAAAAATGTTTTACATTATTTTAAATACTTAAATTGAATTGTTGAATTGTCTCACAGCGAGTTCTCCTGTGGTGAATTGGCCATGGCGAAGTGGCCATGTCAAGTTGGCCCATCCCATCTGAAGACTGTGGAGGCCTGGATGGAGAGGAACAAATTTAGATTAATCTCTAGTGAATAGTTACAGGTTTCAGGGCTCCCCCACCCCCTATCTGTGGACCTTCTATGATTCACCTAGATCAGGGGTGGGCAAATGTGGCCCTTTCAGCTTGGCTGTCTCAGGAATTCTGGGAGTTGAAGTCCACAGGTTGTAAAAGGGCCACATTTGCCCACCCCTGATCTAGATGGAATTGCACATTCCCAAGTAGAACTGAAAGTACATGCAAGCAAGATGTGCTAATAGACATTGGAGACTAGAATGCTGGAAATGGAAATCACAAGAAGGAAAATGTTGGACTATATGCCCTGGCCATATGAAGTGAAACGGGAGACTGAAGTAAGTAGTTCTGCTAATCCAGGGGTGAAATCCAATTTTTTTCCCTACCGGTTCTGTGGGTGTGGCTTGGTGGGCGTGGCAGGGGAAGGATATTTTGCAAAATCTCCTTTCCCTCCCCCCGTGGGGGAAGGATACTGCAAAATCTCTATTCCCATCCCACTCTAGGGTAGGCCAGAGGTGGCATTTGCTGGTTCTCCAAACTACTCAAAATTTCCGCTACCAGTTCTCCAGTATCTGTTAGAACCTATTGGATTTCACCCCTGTGCTAATCCAATGATACTTTGGATTAATGTTGTTAATACACTTTCATAAACCAAAATGAGATTTACGGTATACATGTGGCCATCACCAGATAGAGTACAGAGAAATAAAACAGACTAAATTATCAATGCAAGGAGGTGGCAGCATAAACAATGTAGATGAACAGCTCTAATTCAGCTTCCACCCCCACCCCCCTTTCCATCAATGTGCCCTAATACTTGCACTAGAAATTTGTAAGGTACAATATATTGATTCAAGTGAATCAGCTCCCACTCACTTGACCAGGCAAGTACTTACATTGAATTTAATGTTTTATTTTTTTAAAATTGAGGGCAATTACCAAGGAGAAAATGAACTAAAGCACTGTCTCCACCCCAGCCCCCCAGCACAAATCTTTGCAAATATAAATCACAGATTGTAGATTTTATACAGTAGTAATCAGAGAATCACTAGCACTGACGATGTTATCTAGTTAGGTTAGTGAAACTTCTTCAAGAAAGCTCAGAGAGTACCAAGGACCCCTTAAATCAGAGACTGAATAACGGCCAATAAAGGAGAATATTTGTAGCTCAGGCCTCAGGGTTGAAATGAGAGGTCCTTGGTGCTTCCTGAGCTTGATTGACAGCCAGTTTGGTGTAGTGACAAGGAGAATGACAACCAGATTGATGTAATAGTTAAGGCATCAGGCTAGAAACAAGCAGACTGTGAATTCTGGTTCCACCTGGGCATCAAACCAGCTGAGTGACCTTGGCTAGTCTTTTTCTCTTAGCTCTAGGTAAGAGGCAATGGCAACCTTTTTTGAAAATCCTTGCCAAGAAAATTGCAGGGATTTGCCCAGGCAGTCTCCAAGAATCAGACATAACTGAAAGGAAGAAAAACAACAGAGAATAACTATATCTAAGAAAACATTTTAAAATCCTGAATTATAGTATATGTTTCTGCCTAAGAATAATTGTATATTGATTCGATGGATTTGTCATTGACACACAAGAAACTAAATTAGATTCTTGAACTAGTCACACACTGGAAATACTGTTTTGCCAGCTCAGGTCTGAAATTTCAGAAACTATGTTCTCTTCTTGATAAGAAACGAGAAGTTCATCTCCATGATTAATGGGAGAAATTGCTCATGGTTCTTCACCCTTTTGCTTCTGTATATGAGTCTATCTTGTCAAAGACCATATAAGCAGGACTGAGTGATTCTGCACTCAGGCATATTTTCCTTCAAAGTATAAAAGGGCTTTTCCCTAAGTTTAACAAAAAGGGAAGTTTGGGTCAGCCGTGTTTATTTGGAACTACTTTTAAACATGCCATTTCCTCCTTAAAAGCACTGTATGATGTCTGGCTTTCGAAGAGATATATAGTGAACCCATTTGAGGAAAGTCCCTCAAAGTCCTGATTTGGAAATTATATTCGCATTTTAAAATATGCAGCTGAAGCATATTTTAAAGGAACTAGACAGAATTTTAATATTGAAAAATAGTATTATTGATGAAGATGATGTTGATATTACATAAACATTATTATATTTAAATGTATTTATTTGTAATTATATATAAATATAATTGCTAGGTTAAGGGGTTTCTTGTTGCAAAAATAAAAAAGTCTTATGATGTTTTTGAACTAAATAAAAGAAAATGTTTTAGAACAATGTTTCTCAACCTTGGCGGCTTTAAGATGGCACCATGCAGTCTGGGGGAATTCTAGGAGTTGAAGTCCATGCATCTTAAAGTTACCATGGTTGAGAAACATTGTTTTAGAATGTATATTGCTTAACAGCCTATGCAACTCGAAGGGGTTTTACAAAATGTTTATAAGTAATATCCAGCAAGAAAGCTAATTTTTGCAAGAAAGCTAAAAACAACTCTGAGAGGCTGAGATCAGCTGGGCCGCGTGGTCGAGGCAAGTGAAGGAACCAGAGAGCAGCAGCAGTTATGCCTTGGGCGTGTCTCTAGGCACCGGCCAAGGCAGGCAAGATGAGATAAGGAGTGACTGGAAGGGGTGGGCGGGGTGGGGCAGGTGCAGTGGTGGGTTGCCCCCAGTTCGGACCAGTTGGTAGTAAAACCGGTAGGAGGCTCCGTCCACCGACCCCGATGTCATCAGAATGCTTCTGTGCATGCGCAGAAGTGTGCGATGCGAGCGTGCGCGTGCGGCCCCATTGCGAACTGGTAGCAAAGGTAGGTAGAACCCACCCCTGGGCAGGTGGGGTGGGTGGGGTCAGCCAGTGGTACAATTAGCTGGTTCTCCAAACTGTGCAAAATCTTAACAACCGGTTCACCCGAACCAGTCCGAACCAGCTGAAGCCCACCTCTGGATCATACACTTAAGGAAATTATTATATACAGCAAACTAATAGTTAATATAGCTGCAGTTTTGTATTCTTATTCCTAATGTTTATTATTATCTGGAAAATAGGTGTATTTTGCTAGCTCTTCTGTCCCTCTTATTTTTAAAACAATGCAGCCAACTTAAGTGTGGCAGCAGTGTTTATTATAACCCAGGCAGTATACAACTATCAGATGATTTATGACTAATAGCTAGATGATAAGTGATCATTATGTAGTAGAGGAGAAATTATCTGTAATACTGTAGTGACTTTAAATGATTCTAAACATTTAATTGAAGATTATAAGAGAAGTCTGTGGGTGGATCTCTGTACCGTATTTTTCAGAGTATAAGACACACTCCCCCCCGCCAAAGTGGGTAAAAATTTCGGTGCGTCTTAATAGACTGAATATGGGCCCATTTTTGGGTTCCCAAATCCTCTGTGTGTTGCATTTTCGCCCTCCCAGGTCCCCAGAAGCACTCTTCAGTGCGCCACATGGCCCGTTTTTGCCAAAAACGCGCTCATTTTTGGCCTCCCAAACCCTCCATGTGTTGTGTTTTCACCCTCCCTGACCCCCAGAAGCACTCTGCAGGCCAAAAAAAGAGCTGAAGTGGCGCAGTGGTTAGAGTGCAGTACTGCAGCTACTTCAGCTGACTGCTAGTTCAGCAGATCAGCAGATCAAATCTCACTTGCTCAAGGTTGACTCAGCCTTCCATCCTTCCGAGGTGGGTAAAATGAGGACCCAGATTGTTGGGGGCAATATGCTATTTAGTGTACTGTCTTTGGTGTAAGTTGCCCAGAGTCCTCGGAGAGTGGGCGGCATAGAAATATGAATAATAAAAATAAAAATAATAATAAAAAATAGGTGTATTTTTGGCAAAAACGGGATGCATGGAGGGTTCGGGAGTCCAGAAACGGGCCTGTTTTTGGCTTGCAAAATGCTTCTGGGGGCCGGGATGCGTGGAGGCCAAAAACTATTTTTTTTCTTGTTTTCTTCCTCTAAATCTAGGTGTGTCTTATATTTATATTTGTTTTTGGTAAAGAGCCAGACCCTGCTCCTGCTCTGCTTCCACAGGTTCATCTGAAAAGTCTGTAGGCCAAAGGCTGCATCAGTCCTTCAACTGAGCTGGCTCAACAAGGAGATCACTCATGCCCCTTGGTCCTTCCCTTCACCCTGGGAGCTCATCTGAGGCTCAGTCCCAACAATCTGCCAATCATCCACCTGGTCATTCATCTTTAGCTTGTGGGCTATATAAAAACAGGTGGCAAGATGGATGTAATTTGCCAATCCCTGGCATAAAAGTGAGGGATATGGGAAGAGGTAATTCAGCAAAAATATCTGGGGGTTTCAGGTTGTGCCCTAAAAATACTGAGTTAAATATGATACAGTTTCCCATTTCACTGATCATTGACAGATTAAAGCTACAGAACAAATGATTCTTCTCCTTTACTTCCTCTTTTACCACTTTGTGTGTCGAGGGAGCAAAAATGATTGTTTGGCATAAAGACCTTAAGCACTGGAGCAGTCTTACAACATGCTTATATTCATATGGCATGATAGTTGACTGCTTAGAAATAAGCCTTTTCAGGAGCAACCAGTGATAATAGACTGTATGCTTTCCAAGGAAATTAACATAAGTGTCTATTTCATTATTCATTCCATGACACACAACAACTTTGGATTTTCTATATATTTCCACTTTATACTGTAACTTTTAAGTCATTTTATCCACTGCATTTTTAGATTTTGTGGGTTTTTTACAAGCCTCTGTGGCTTTTTTGTTTTCTTTTTGCTGTTAATTCATGGTTTCATTATCTGTTTTTCAAACTGTTATGGATTTTATCTGTGGGTTTATTGCCTGTTTTGTCTTAAGGGCTATTAGCAGGGAGAATTTGCAAGTCGCAAAGAGAAATGAACAAAGTAAGCAAAAATGTTTTCCATGTAGCTTCTTCACTAATAACCGATGACCTATTAATACAACTAATTTGCATATAAAGTGATATAGTATATAGGCTCATGTGTACATATATATGGAGAGAGATAAATAAAGTATACATATGGCACCAGACTAGGCTGATAGTATAATCCACTAGTTATTTAAAAAAACAAACAAACATGGAGGCGTCTATTGATAGGAGCCAGTTTGCTGTAATGCATGGGTGTTAAACTCACCGTGTCACATTGCCGTCATGTGACGTTTCGTGACGTTTTCCTCCTACGCTGAGCTGGGGTGGGCGTGGCCTGAATGTGATGCATCTGGCCCGTGGGCTGCCAGTTTGACACCCAGGCTCTAGTGATTAAGGCTTCAGGGGAAAAAGTGGGAGACTGCGAGTTCAAATCCTGCCTCAGCCATGAAAGCCAACTGGCTGACTTTGGGCCAATATTCTCTGTCAGCCCAACCACTTTGCAGAGTTGTTGTTGTGGGGAAAATAGGAGGAAGTTGCATTGGATATGTTCGTCGCCTTGAGTTATTTGTATAAATAATAAAGTTGGGATATAAATAAATACAAACAGGAACTCCTGAGCCCAATTTTAGATTCCAGAGGAAAGACAACAGCTTAAAAGGACAAAGACCTTATAATCATATCCAATTTACATTGTAGAACTATTGCTTCATAAAGATAATAACTAATCACTAGGGACCAAAAAGTATGGGATTGCAATCCAGCACCTTTGAAAGGCATAAGGCTGGGGAAAACTGCATCCTGGCCAGCCAAATCCAGCAAGGTGCCTTAATGAATGTGCAGAAGGCCGGACGCATGTGCCGAAGGCACGCATACGAGCAAAGTAAGTGCGTGTGTGCGTGGTGAACCAGTGGTAAAAATATGTGAAACCCACCTCCGGTCTATATGTCTATTGATGGTTAATCTGTCAGAGTGCTGGGCTTCTAGAAATTCCCTAGCAGTTTTGGACTTGGCTTAGTCTAGGATGGTCACAGTTTCCCAGTTAAAACTATGGTTAGGTCTGTCCATATGTTGTGAAATTGAAGGTGTTGTGCATAGGAAAAGCTGTTGAAAAGAAACACAGGGGCCAAGCTACAAAGCTATGGAGAAGGATTGATGCTTTGGAAGATTACACTTGCTTTGGTGAGCCTGATTGTCTGCTGAATTTAAGCTTTGTGGTTACATTAGCACCAGTGGTGGGTTCCTCCCGGTTTGGTCCGGTTCGGCCGAGCCGGTAGCGGTGACGATATGATGTCACCGAACCGGTTCTCCCCACCGCCCCCCCACCCCCCCCACCCACGTTATTCTTACCTTTTATTTGGTCCCACCCCCAATCTATTGCTGCCTCCTGAGTCCCAGCTGATGACTAGAGGGAAAAAAACTGTTTAAACTTTTGCCGCGGGGCTTCAAAGGGCCGTCCTACAGCTGATCAGTGTTAAAAGCAAACAAATGAGTCGGGTCGTAAGTACGAGGACTGGTCGTAAGTGCGAGGACCTTCTAGAAATGACTCTGACCAGCTAGCCACGCCCACCTAGTCACATGGCCTCCAAGCCACACCCACAAAATAAGCCACGCCCACAGAACCGGTAGTAAAAAAATTTAGAACCCACCCCTGATTAGCACAGGCCTTTTCTCTCTTTGCCTGTCCAGTTGTTCCTTCCCCTTGCTTTATCTCAGTCCAGTTTTGTCCTCCTGTTTCTTTTACAGTTTCTCTCCATTGCAGCCACCCCTTCTCCAGCCCTTTCCCTCTCTTCTTCCTTTGCTATTTCTGCTGGCTGGAAGGAGGCAGGGAAGGTGCGGGTCAGTAGTGGGTTTCAATTTCGGCCACTACCGGTTTTGCTTGTGGGCACGCTCGCAACACTTCTGCACATGCACAGAGACATCCGGGTGGGTGGGCGGAGCCTCCCGCCGCTACTGGTTCGCCCGATGTGGGGCGAATCGGTAGCAACCCACCACTGATGTGGGTGTATTTGTAGGAAATTGTAGAAGAAGAGACAGTAGCAAAAAAAAATCAGGGTCTGGTAGCACTTTTTTCAGCTAATACATTTGATGAAGAAAGCACAGCTTTTGTGAATTGCAACTCATTTCCTCAGATGCACAGAGTGGCTATATTGGTGTATCTTTTAAATCTGTCCATAGGGACAGGAATGTGTATCAGTCTAGTCACTTTTGGGCAATGTTGGGTTTCAAGGCTCACTCACTGTGATCTGGAGAACAGATTTCGTGATGTCCCACCAACAACTGTGGCACAGGTAGGAGAGAGCACTGTGCCTCTGAAGCTGCCAGCCACAGATACTGTCAATACATCAGGAAATCTGTTCTTTAGATCAGGGGTCTCCAACCTTGGCAATTTTAAGACTTGTGGACTTCAAAATTCTGGGAGTTGAAGTCCACAAGTCTTAAAGTTGCCAAGGTTGGAGACCCCTGCTTTAGATCATCGTCACTAAACCTTGAAGTCCAACATTGCCCAACAGATACCAGCCATGAAAGTCTACCATACTCACATATAATTATGATATTTCTGTGCCACCCATCTCCCTGATACAGCAGTTCTGGGCAATTTACAATATAGTCTAGTGTAGTCACTCTCTGCATCTGAGGAAGTGACCTGCAACTTTATGCCTTTTAATAAAATTTGTTAGTCAGAAAAGATCCTACCAGATTCCTTCTAATTTAGTGTATGAGGCAGTGGTTGTTATTAGGTAGATCAATTTTATAAAAGGGGCACTTCATTTTACAGGGAGTTAACTGTAATCTATATTCATTCAGTTGATATAAATATGTTAGATTTCCTGGCCTTGTCTTTGTTTTACAACACGGCTACTAGTTGGATGGCACAAGTGGGTTACAGAAATACAATGATAGGAGAGAATTTCCAAAATTAAGCTCATCTGGAGTTGGACACGTTGCACACGTTTCTCTCAAATTCAGCTTACTATTAATATTGTCTATTATTATTAATCAAACATTTGCACTGGCATTTTGTAACCACTAGAGGACCTGCAAGTACTTCAGAATAAATGACTTGAAACCTCAAGGTAACTACATCAGAAGACGACATGCACACAAAACTTTTTATATTTTTTCCTTTGCTGCACTTACAATAATTATTCTCCAACCATGTAACTCCTTCTTAGCAGTCACTTCTCTTATGTTACCACAAAAGTGTAAAAAAACCCCAAAACCCTCCACACTCAAGCAACTATGCATTTTAGTTTGCTTTATGTTCTGTTCGCATAGAAAGAGAAGCTGAAATTTAGCAAGAATATTCTTCCTTTTCAGTTGAAAACAATAAGCATCTTCTGGATAACATGCTTAATCAACTACACATCTTAAACTGCACATAATACACTGATGGTTAATTAAACCATAGTTTCAGTCAATTAATTCAATTGCCTCCATTTTGTTCATAAATTAAGACCCTACAGTAGTTGGGTTCTTATAACCCATTGGCAGCATAAACTAGCCAACCCCTTTTTAATTTAACTTGTTGTACAAACCCAACCTTATAAGTTCAGTATATCACTAATTCAATACAACAGTCAGCAGTATAACAGTCAGCAAAAACATTTTTTTCTGGCCACATTAAAACAAAAAAGCAGCAGCTGGCTATAACCAATATACTCCTACACCTAAACAGTCAGGATGCCTGAACGTGTCTGATCAAATCACTAGTCCTGGATTTATTTTTCCAGTACTTACCAGTATATCAGTCTTTCGCACCTGGTGCCCTAGCTGGGAATTCTGATAGTTTATGACTATAATATATAGTAAGACACCAGATTATAAAACTTTTATCTAGCTTTTTGACTATAAGAATCAAAAGAACTATCTGTAGTCAATTAATAAAATACATCATGAAGAACAATGTTGGCAATGGCTGCCATCTGCTTAACTATGAGTAGGGCTTGTTTCCGGAACAGTCCCAAGGTACAAATCTCCTCTACCTGGAGTGAACACTGTTTATATAGCCAATTGGAGCAATTGGAAATAATCCTTTTTGTCTGCAATTTCCCCTTTAATCTGTTTGCAACTGCTAGTTCCCATTCAGAAAGATACCAGACCGTCCTCCTTAAGACTAGCATTAAGAATAAGTTCCTCTTTATTGTACGTATTATAATAATCACTAGTATAACTTTCATTATGCCATGAAAATGTCTAGTCAGAATGCATAGTCTAAACCTTGGCAACTTGAAGACTTGTGGACTTCAACTCCCAGAATTCCCCAGCCAGCCACAAGTTTTAAAAGTTGCCAAGGTTAGACATCCCTGGTCTAGAGAGTGTTCTTGCAGTCTGCAAGCTGTCACAATGGGTTTCTAAAGAACCCATTTAAGAATATGATATTCTCATTCTCATCTAAGAGAGACAGAGGAAGAGAGGAAGCTATTCAACCAGCAGCATGCCATTAAATGATATGTGAAGCTAACATCTCCTCTGATTGAAACAGATATAAAAGATATTCTGGGTACAGATTGCCGCTCGTTGGCCTGGTGCACTTATTCCTCTGTCCTACCTCCTCTGATCCAATTTTCATATGGCATGACAGTGATAGGTTTCTTCTGCTAAAACCCATCGTAAGAGAAACCGCAAGAGGGGAAAAAGGGAAAATAATTGCCTCCAGGGATTCTAGCCTTCCATGCCTTAGACAATAATTTTCCATTTTTGACACAATGAAGATCTGATTCTTCAAACTCCTCTCCCAATGCTTAGGTAGCTTTAAAAAAAAACCCCACACTAATATTTAATGCAACTGCACTCTAGAACTGGAGACCAATTTCAAACTATTTCACAAATTAATAATTGATCCTCAGTTGCCTCTATTGATGAATGATCTGGGGGTGGAAGAAAAGGAAGACAAGAAAACAAGGAGGCAAAGTCAAAATACTTTACTGAATATTTCCTGTACAAACTCTATAAACAAACCTACGAGAAAGTAGTTGAAGCCATTAGGGATTCCAGGGCTCTTCCCACCAATGCCTCAGAACTAAGCCAGGAATAATCAACTCATTGTCCATATAGTGAATTTTTGACTGATTGATACATACTGCATTGTATGAAGATATACATACTGCATTGTACAAAGATGCTGTTCTGCATCTTTGAAATCGATGCTGGGGAACTCAACATCTGCCAGAATTTGGATAAAGTTTTCTGCTGAAGCCTCTGAACTTTGTTAGCTCTACTGGAACTTTTATCTTGAACTCTGGACAAGCCCTGAATCCTGGTTTGGCTATCCTGTCCACTGCTACCAGCATTTTCATTGTATTTTGACTCAGGATCATCTACCTATAAAGAACTAATGTTCCTTGCAAATGTTGCTGGACCTCAGATGCCTACCAGTCCTGCCCAATATTTTTGAAAAATTATTATTATTTAATATTATTATGACTCAGTAATAAAGTCTAATATGTAATAGGCTTAAATGGCAGCAGTGGACAATTTGTTTTGAGCTGAAGGCTGAATGTGATCTTCGGATGGTATGGCTGAGACATATTAAACAATTAGTTGGCCAGGACATAAAAATGCTGGAGGCCAGAACAAAAACTAAATTTGATTTAATTTAGATGTAATTAAACATAATTAATAAAATACAATTCAGATTTTTACTCCTGGTATAATTATTTTGCTTCTTTATTACACTAAAAATGTCAATTTGGTGCCAACGTTTGGAGTCGCTCCAGGCTTCACCTAAGGGTTTAGGAGTCTACATGGATATGCTGAAAACACCCTTTTGTCTCACCTTGATTGAAAAGTTTGCAGAATTGGCAGCCAGCTCAATCCAGTACTGCATATATTACAGACTGCTGCAATATACTTTATATGGAGCTGCCTCCATATAAAGAAAACTCCTGGTACAATGACTGCAATTACTACAAGGACTGCAAGGAATATAAATCCGTCCATGCCCCACCATTCAGTCAGAACTGAAGATGCAAAATGTCTTCAAGAGAAAAAAAAAACCAAGAAAGTCCAGTTGCCTTTTGAAAAAGGACCTTTCAGACAACTATGACCTGGAGGAGTGAGAATCTCCATAGACATCCTGCTACAGTTCTCTGTTTTTATATGAAGTTTATTCTTTCCCCCTTTTTTTTTGCTGTGCCTGTTGGATCCTAGGCTCAAGTCACCAGCAGTTATGCTTCTCTCCTTTGACTTGAGACTATCTTCTTGGGAGGGGGGGGGCTCTTTGTGAATGCATTAATTAGAATGTATCTTCTTTAATTTCCCTTCCACCGCAAACACAGTCCCTCTGCTATATGAATATGTTGCTTTGGTCACAGCTGGTGGGAAAGTGCCTTCTACAGAAGTGCTAGTGAATTATTACAAATCAAAGGATCTTGGAATTCAAGCAAAGTTCTGACTGAGTCTTCTGGAGTGGATGGCTATAATAAATAAATTTAAACTAATAATAATGATGTGGTGGCCAGAATATCTACTCTGAATCTATTTTCAACGAAGCACTGGAAAACACTGATGCTGGCCTCAAAGTAAATGGTGTTCAAATCAACAATTTAAGATATGCTGATGATACAGTTCTGCTTGCCAGGAAGCATGAAGACTTTCAGCTCCTCATCAACAGAGTCTCAGAAATATCTGAAAAATATGGCTTGAAGCTTAACACCTCAAAAACCAAGATCATGTCATCAGCAAAAAATCCATTAATTTACCACTGATAAATTCGGAAGGAATACCATTAGAAAAAGTTGAAAGGATCACGTACCTCAGTTTTAATTTACATGAAAGCTGGGACATGATCAGTGAAGTAAAGACAAGGATAGAGAAAGCTCGAACAGCATTCTTCAAAATGAAAAAGGTCTTCTGCAGTCACGACATAAGCCTAAGACTGAAAATCAGGCTTGTCAGATGTTACATCTTTTCTATCCTGCTTCAAAATCTAAGGGATTGGTTTGGACAAAACTCAGCAGCACTTTTTCATACGGCTGTTGACAAAAATAGGATTGCCAACATGATCACCAACGCCCGATGATGGATATGGCACAAGAAGAAGAAGAATAAGGTGGCCAGGAAATACATTTACATTTTTTTTAATGACCTTCCCTTGTTGAGCTTCTTATAATAATCTCAAGGGGCTGTTTTGTTTTGTTTTACTTTTGTAAAACATCTAGGAGAAATTGTAAGGAGATTGGGAAAGTAATGGAATAATAGAAAGGAGATTAGACATAAGCAACCAAGAAATAGAAGAGGATAGCTAGCTAGCTTATCTTGATGATGACATTATCCATTCAGTCATGTTCAACCCTTGACTGTAGGACCTTGGACCTCCAGGCCAGGTCTCTCCACATCTTCCCATATTGCAGTACTTCTTTGAGGAGTTCTATGCTCTGGCTGATGTCAGCTTTGATGGTGTCAAGCCACCATGTTCTTTGGCAACTGGTTTAATAGTAATATGGCCCAAGTGACAAGATATGTGGGAAGAAGCCAGGGTGAAATCCAGCAGGTTCAGACAGGTTCTGGAGCTGGTAGCAGAAATTTTGAGTAGTTTGGAGAACTGGCAAATACCACCTCTGGCTGGTCCCAAAGTGGGGTGGGAATAGAGATTTTGCAATATCCTTCCCCCAGGAGTGGGGAGGGAATGGAGATTTTGCAATATCATTCCCCCACCAAGCCATGCCCACCAAGCCACATCCACAGAACCAGTAGTAAAAAGAATTTGAATTTCACCACTGGAAGAAACATATCAGTTCATTCAGAGAAACTCTTCCTTAAATGAACTCACTGTTAACTGAAGGTTGAACATTTCTCTTGAAGGTTCCAAGAGTTTGGTTAAAGATATGTTACTGAAATGGGTTATGCTTTCTGGCCCAGACACCATCAGATAAACGCACCCAAAGGCACATACAATAAATGGATTAGGGGTGTGCTTGTGGAAATACTAGCAATTTAGTTGGTTTTATTTTTGCATCCAGTGGGGAAAGAAAGAGGGTTGTTGTTATTTCACAATAGGGATTGAAATTTGGAAGTGGGACAGTTATCTGTGGGCCAAGCAATAGGGAGACAGAATGAGCATTGATTGCTTGGCATTATTCCGTACAAGCTCTACACTTGCAAATAAACGTTGCATTTTAAGGTTAGAAGAGATCTGAAAGTAGTAAAGCCAACATGGAAAATTGCAGGTGTTTTTTTAAAGTACTGGTAGGTTGTTTAGAATTGGAAAATGGAAAATCTGGAAGAGCCGAAGAGCCTGAGTTTTGCAAAGCTATTAACTACTTTTGTCAATGCCATCAATAAGCCACCAAGAGACGCCTTGTGACAAGTTGGGCAGCAAACACATTTAATAAATAAATAAAATAATCAAATGGTGTCATTAAGCACCGATTTCTTAAATCATTGTTTTTCAAATTTGGGAACTTTAACCAGTCTGGACGTCAACTCCCAGAATTCCCCAGCCAGCAATGCTAGATAGGGAATTGTGAGAGTTGAAGTCTACACATCTTAAAAGTTGCCAAAGTTGAAAAACTCTGTTTTAAATCAAGCAAAATAAAAAGTGAATAATGTCCTATGGCTAGGAAAGGGAAACAAAAGAAATCTTGTTGGTATTTAAATCAAAGAAAAATTCTGAAGTTCCAACTATGCAACAATGAATAGAAGACGTGGCAAATTTTATTTAGTTCATTTGGCTTTGTAGGTGGTCTATTCTCCTGATATAATTGTCTTTGCCAAGACCTGCCATTAATTGTGGTGTGCTCCCTCCCTCCCTCCCTCCCTCCCTCCTGCTATTGTTCATTCAATTTCTGGGCCCACTATAGCTTCTATAAGAATTCTGCCTTTTAAAGACTTTACTCAGAGATCACTCAAGCTAGAATTCTTCCTTATGTTATATTCTGAAGTGCCTTTTTTGTGATTGCCTCTTTATTTACACTCCTACATTTCTTTCTCCCCCCCCCCTTTTTTTTAACCTGTAGAGCATTTGCTGGTTAACCACTTTTTCTCACAATATCATATGGAATTGTGGGCCTTGTTCCCAACCTCAAAAATGTGAAATCACCCAAGTACATTCTACCTATATCCCTCAGCACCTTTTTTTTTTATAAATAAAAGAGGTCAATAGAACTCGCATTAAAGTCAGTCTTAAAGATTATTAATGGCAGCTAGTTCAAGTTCAGGCAGTTCCACATCTACTTAGCTTTTAAATCCTTTCCTAGCAGAGGGTTTTTTTGTTGTTTTTTTGGAAGGCTTCAGAAAGCTCAGGTTCTCCCTTGTTAGTTGTTGCTCTTTGGTCAATGAAAAGCAAATGATTTTTTTGTCTCCTACTTTTTTTAAAAAAAACTACAATCAGAGTAGTATAAGTGCATCAAAAACATAATGAAAAATTATGACCAAAAAAATGTGGGCCAAAAGCATGGGAGATAGATTATCCGTCAAGTAATCTGCCCCTCGGATTTCACTCAATTTTAATTCCTTGTGTGCAGCTCCTCCTAGTATGAAAAGTGTTTTCTTTCCTGTGTCTACAGATACAAACCCATCTGTAAAATGTCCATTGATATAACCACTTAAGGCTGGGTAATTTCAGAATGAGTTCATTGTCTTTGTTGAAGACATATACAGCTAAACGTACATGTGGAAAGCAAGCCAATGGTCTGAAGTCATGGACATCATGAGGATATGAACAAACTCAGAAATACCAATGGTTTTGAAGACCTTCTAGCACAGGGGTCTCCAACGTTGGCAACTTTAAGACTTGTGGATTTCAACTCCCAAGCTTTGTTGGCTGAGGAACTCTGAGAGTTGAAGTCCACAAGTCTTAAAGTTGCTAAGGTTGGAGACCCCTGTTCTAGCACAACATGCTTTGAAGTATTTTAAAATATTTTGAAGTATTTTAACACTGACCCACCAGGTATTTGTTGATTCCTCATAGGCAAAGCCTTGAAGTTATCACTTCACTACCAAGAACCTTACACAAGCTTCAGCTATGTGCCAAACCTGTCCAATCACACTTGGCCAATAAAGAATTCTATTCTATTCTAACCTAGAGAGATTATGTAGTGTCAGTCTAGTGAATTTATTGTGGAGACTTCATTTTAAGTCACGCGTGAAGCAGATGATTATAAAATTCTGTAAATTGATGAAAGGGTCACAAGGAAGGCAGCTGGTAACAGTGAAACTACTTGAAAGTTATATGACCCATCTCAGTATTCCACCTTTCATTCTCAACTATGAATGGTGATATGATTTTTATCTTCTCATAAGGAAATAGGGATTGTAATTTTTTTTAAAGCAGCAATAAGATAGTAGAACTCTTCATACATGGTTTAAGGACGCTACTAATTCTGGAAGCATACACTTGTTCCAACTAATCATTATATCTATGCTATGATCAGGGCTGTGCTGGAGCCAGCTTGTATCGGCTTGCGAGAGCTGATTACTAAATCTTCTGGAATTTTGTGAGCCAGCTGAGAACAGAGCTGAGCCACCAATGCTGAGCTTACTGATCAGCTGTTTGGAGACTAGCAGTCCAGCCACATGGACATAAATGGAGTTGGCAGAGCCTATTGTTAAACATTTACCAGCATACTACTGGCTGTGATGCATTTGCAGCCATCCCTACTCATATTAGTCAACGAGACAGTTCCAAGCATACATAAAGACTTGCCCCCTTTCATTTAATAAAATTTAAGAGAACCCACTGAAAGTAGGAAAGCTTTTTCCTCTTTGAAACTATTGCGGCATCAATCAGGATGTTGTTTAGGCCACAATCACTAAAGCCTGAAGCCCAGCAATGCCCAATAATAAGAGTTTCATTGGATGTTGTAACAGTCATGTGTAGGCCAGATATCTTCCATCATCTCTAAGAAAGTGTACCTCAGAACGGGGAAATTACACAAATTTCCATTAATTTTGCTCTTCTGTTTGTTTATACCTATTTTGAACGAATTAGCATTGCAAATGCAGACTAGAACACTTTATATAAGATCACAGAGAGATGGAATTGTAGGAGCAATATTGTATTAGAGTTGTATTACTCTACAGCAGGGCTTGGCATCTTTAAGACTTGTGGACTTCAACTCCCAGCCAACCATTTCTGGGAAATTCTGGGAGTTGAAGTCCACAAGTCTTAAAGTTGCCAGGTTTGGAGACCCTGATCTGCAGTAACAAAAATATCAGAAGTTTGGCAGTGCCCTTTAAAAATTATTAAAAAGGATATGTTTTGGTGAGCTGCAACCCTCATCATCAGGAAGGGAAAAGAGTAAAAGAAAAAAAGCTTTCCCAGTTGCTATTTCAAATCATTCTTCCTTTCCCTTCACTCACCTAGTTGCTATTTCAAATAGCAACTAGGTGAGTGAGGGGAAAGGAAGAAAGAGAGAGCACCAAAACCAGACAGACTGAAGACTATTTTATAACATAAAAATTATATACTATTTGTAATCTTTAATTCAGTTCTGCTTAGTGTTCCCTCAATAATACTAACTACTAAGAAATCTAGATGCTGTCGGGGCACTAGTACCTCATATGTTCAAATGTATTTATTTATTTATAGATAGATACATACATAGCATTTATGGAGCCACACATCTCACCGCAGTGACTCTGGGCAGTGTACAGAGTGTAAAACCACAGCAAGAAAATAAAACCCATGATGCCCAGGCTTCAAATGCCACCTCCAGATCAAGAGGAAGATGTTACCAGCAGAGTTTGCCTAACCTCCTAGATCAGAGGTGGATAGCAATGGAAACTTTATGAGCTGTGGACTTCAACTCCCAGAATTCCTGTTGGCTCAGGAATTGTGAGTGTTGAAGTCCACAGGTCATAAAGTTGCCATCGCTGCCACCCTCTCCTAGATCAAATGCCAGGAGGAACACCCAGGTCTTCCAAGATTTAAGGAAAGGCAATGCGTTCAGGGCCATCCAGATGTCTGGAGGGATTTATTTATTTATTTGACTTACATTGTTGTAAATCATTGCTGCCCATCTCACGTGATTTTAGAGATGCTCTTCTACAGGCTTCTACTGTCACAAAGGGCATGAATCCATGATGTAACCAGATGGCATTGCTTGACAGAAGGGATCCAGAACCAGCCCTCCGTGTTAGACCAGTGAG
Organism: Pantherophis guttatus; assembly: GCF_059756535.1. Lineage (NCBI taxonomy): Eukaryota > Metazoa > Chordata > Lepidosauria > Squamata > Colubridae > Pantherophis > Pantherophis guttatus. The sequence goes on from NC_142065.1 coordinate 153,686,906, forward strand.
CTAGTCAAAATAAATCTCCCTCTATTTGATGAAGAATGTGCAAAATATGATACCCAATGCCTCATTGTAAGCCATTCCCAGTCCTCGAACAGCACAGATCCCTTTATACAAAAAAGAAATAAATTGCTGAACTTTTCCCGTAAGGGATCTTTTCAATATACATTTAATTTATACAATTATTTATTCTATATTTCTTGTACATTTTTTGTATCTGGTTTTCAGTTCCTCTAAGCATTGGTCAAGAGAATTTGTGAAGCTTGTCTGGATCAACTGTTTCAATTGTTGAATTGTATAATTTGTATTTTACTCTATGCTTCATTATATTTCATGATTAATTATACATAAATGAATTACTTAAATAAATAATCACAAAAGTGCAATTATAAATCATAAAATTAATGATTGTTTTATTCACTTAACAACAGTGTTACTAATTTAACAACTGTATTGATTCACTTAACAAATGTGGCAAAAAAGTCATAAAATAGGGCAAAACTCACTTAACAAATTTTTCACTTAGCAATTGAGCACAGGGCTCAATTGTAGTCGTAAATTGAGGATTACCTATAAAATGGGGTGATATCAGGGGTGGGTTCCACTTACCTTTACTACTGGTTTGCAGTGGGAGCCCGCGCATGCTTCTGCACAGATCACCCATGATGATGTCGTGGCGGATGGGCGGAACCTCCCACCAGTTTTACTACTGGTTCTATAGAACCGGACCAAACCGGGAGCAACCCACCACTGGGTGATATGGAACATAAGACAGACAAATAAAGGAAAATATTTCCTATTATAATATTTTGTTGCAGATCATATTTTTGCAGTGTGTTTTTCACCAATATAGTTAAGTCTGTTTTCTATCAAATTTGAATGTAAGAAATATAATCCTGTATGGCTGGTCTGCTTTTGAATAATTAATTTCCTTTGTTTATTAGACCACAATGCAACAATTGTTAGAGACTGATAGTCAAAGAATCTCAAAGTTGCATACTACCCACTCGCAGAGAGTTCTCACACTTTCCTCTGGAAATGACTCAGTAGATGTGTATTAAGCAGAGTGGGTGGATATTCCTAATTTCAATATATTTATTATGTTAAATCTATTCTATGGATATTTGATAATGCTGATTTTGATTATTAATTGGATATAATCAGTTCCAGAGTAAATCTTGGAAATTAACCGAATGCTTTTAATGTGAGTACTGAAATCTTGAATCATAATTTGGCAGATTCTTCAGAACAACAATTACAATAATAACAGCTTAGTTCTCTGACTCAGAATGCAGCTGTACTAACTCACCTGAAGACCTAGAACTACATGCAAAAATAATTAAAGGAGATGATTTCCAAGGAGTAAACAGCTGGGCTGGGCAAATTGTTTACACAGCTGTCAAATATAAAAATTAATATTCATATTTCTATTGCATCCCTTGTGTAATATTGTATTTATTTAAAAATAATTTAGTGTATTGGGCTTTGAAAATCCTCCTCCTTGCAAAGATTAATATTACAAATAAATATACAACTCAAAAATTGGTTTATTTTGATGGTCTACTCAGTTTCTGCTGGTGGGTGGCAATTTGACATGGATAAAATAGAATCCATCCAAAAAGAAGTATCCCCTGGCAAATGGATTTCATGTAAGCCCACTGTAATTTATGATTTATCTGTACAAAAGATACTAGATTCAACCTAGACATCACAAAAAGACTTTGTAACAAAACCACACAAGGTCATCCTCCATTGCTGTCGAGGAGGGACACAGCTTTAATCAACTTTTAGGGCATATCAAGGGATATATTGAATGTTGCTCAGTAAACATGGGTTGAACTAGAACAGGAGTGGCTGGGGAATTCTGGGAGTTGAAGTCCATAAGTCTTAAAGTTCCTAAGGTTGTACACCTCTGAACTAGAGCCTTGGGTGGGGAGGGGGGATGTGCAGGAGTTTTAAGGGATGTACTGTAATGTGTGTTTTAAGGCATCTGTTCTGCCCCTGAAAATGTCCCGAATACCAAAAATGGGTACATATTTTTTTTAATCACACACTCATTCTGAATTTTGGAACTCTAGAGTCACCAAAGAATATTAGTGGGTCATGTAACTATACAACTTCTTTGTATTCCTGCTGTAGAATGTACAGCTATAGAGCCTGTATAGGGTAGAGCATAACAAGGATATCTATAGTGCAAGTGATGTCTCCTACTTCACAGTATCTTTACACAACTGAGGTAAATTATGGAAACAGAATAGAGTCATGTTGCAGGTGATGTCACCGTGATTTCTCCTAAACTCCTTTAGAAGAAGGATCAGCAATGTAGTATCCATGAACACCAAGGAACCCACAGGCAGCGTTTTCTGATCTCAATCAGCTTCTTTGCTTATTAAAAAAAATGAACTTGGAAGTTGTCACACTGATAAGCAGCTCCTCTCGTACCACTTTTTATGGTATGAATGTTTCTATATTGTATTTTTAAATCATTGTTAGCTGCCAGAGTTCCATTAGCCAGATGGGTTTTTTCCCCCAAAGAAACCTAGAGGGATCCATATTTCCATGTAGACCTACTTAGGAAATAAAAGTGGTAAGTGTTCCAGTTCAATGCCTTCTCTGAATGTGTAATTTCCAGCCATTAAAAAAATTATAAATACGGAACTTCCGGTTTGCTTCTTGCCGCCGCTAGACGATCCCTTGGGATCGCCGCCCCATTGCCTGTAAAGAGCCGCCTTTACATCTGAAAGGCGGCTCGAAAAAACTCCATTTCCATGTGGAAATGGAGATAGAGCCGGCGGGGGCAGGTAGAGCTCTCTGCATAGCCCCAAAAGTTTTTTTTTTTTACTTTTGGGGACGAAGCAGATGACGCTCCCTATTTCCCTTGCCGCTGCTCTGGGCTTTGGGAGACCTCTGCTATATGCAGAGCTAGGCGACAAGATCAAGCCTACAAAAATTAACAGAACAATCAAAAAGGATATGAGCTGGACCTGTGACCCTGAATCGCAAGTATTTTACTTATTTTACAATAGTTATTGAAGAAGGAAAAGGAAAACGAAAAAAAGAATCTTTAAAAATGGCGACTGCCGAGGCTTGAGAAGGGGCTGAAAGGGAGAGTCCTTCCGTTTCCTACTGAGATACAAAGTAGCGGAATAAATACTTTTGGGTACACTTGAAAATAAAGCTCTACTTTTGTGTTTTTCTCTTCCTGGAGATCTGATATTGATCTTGGTTGGAAAGAAGTTTTTTTTTCTCTTTTGCCTCTCTTTTCTTTTTTTTAAAAATAGTTTGTCTGTGTGGAAATATGGCATTAAAGCTTGCAAAGCCAGACAAACAAGCAGTGGGGGAGGGATTCCCCCATTAATAAATTACGTGAACAAGTTTTAAAGCTCCAGTCTCAGAAAACTGATTTTAATATAATTGAATTTCTTTTGGAGGAGATTGTAAGAAGGGATGAGATTGTGAATCAGAACTTTGAAAAATTTAAGCAGGAAATTAAAGAATTAGTGCAATTAAAGTTTGATACTCTGGATCGAAAGATTATAAAAATGGCTAATGGCTATGCAGAATTTATGATCAAGTTGGAAAAAAATATTAACTTATTAGAGTCTAAAGTGGAAGAAATTGAGGACAATTTGGACAATAGAATACAAAAAATTGAAAATGATTTGACAAACATTCAAGACAATAGCTCAGAAGAAAAACCTAAAATGGAGGCTGAACAAAAGACTTGTAATGCAGAAAATATACAACAACGGATTGAAAGAGAAGTTTTAATGATGCAATATAATTTTACTCAATATGCGATTAGACTGAGAGGTTTGCAGGAAAATAACAGAGATGATTTAAGGAAAATATCTTCTGAAATTCTGGCTGGGATTTTAAAGGTTCAACCTGAGGAAGTGTTTTGTAGGATTGACAGAGTTTACAGAATAAACTCCTGGATTGCAAAGCAAAGGCAATTGCCTAGAGATGCGGTGATTTATTTTACAGATAAAGAAATTAGGAATAATATTGTGCAAAATTCCTTCAATTTTACCTTGCAATTGTATGGAAGAAAGATTTGGATCTACAAAGAGCTCCCGCCCAAGATGTTAACGGAAAGGAAGAAATTTGGTTTTCTGGTGACTGAGTTAAAAAAAAGAAATATTCCATTTAGGTGGGATGCCCCAGTTGGTATAATATTGAGATATCAAGGAGAAAGATACCAACTAAATACTGTTGAAAAAGCGGAAGAATTTTATCAAAAAATTTTGAAAATGAACTTAACATCTTTAGGCACAATACAGGATAAGCAGAAGGAGTTGGAAATAAAGGGAAAACATCGAATTACAGAGGTTGCGGTAGACAAATTGCCTTTGGATTCTTTAGATACCCCAGCTGGATTATCTACAAATATGAGAGAAGTGGCATCTGACTCTAACGTGATGATTCATCAAGTCAAAGACAAGTATGGAAACCAATTAGCTGATATACAATTGGCAAAAAAGAAATATGAGATACAAAAACAAAACCAACAAGATCAAGTTATAAAGCAGAATGAAAACCGATCAGTTGATATACAACTTGCAGAAAGGAAACCAGGATGGAAATTAAACCCACAAAAAGAAAAGAAAAAAAGAAATAGGTCTTATAAAAATAGGAATTTCTAAATTAAGCAACAGTGAAGCCAGTGATTTTAAAAAAATGAATGAATATGTGAAAAGATAGTGGAGGCGAAGTATTGGTTAATATTATCCTGAGGACAGTGACAGACCTCTGCAATGCCGTAATTTTGGGATGTGAAAAGAGCCTTAAATTGTTGGATTTGAATTATCTACTTTGGATTTCTTTCTTTTATCGATAAATATATTATAATTATACTGAGCTACAAGGCAAGAGAGCTACGCTGGGGCATGCAGAAGATCTGGTTGTTACCCACCAGGATGATGGGAATTAATAATCCTGATGAAAGCCACAATTACAACTGTATGGAATATAATCATAATGTCACTCGGGTGGTTGTTTTTACTTTTATATATATATGAGGATATTCATTACTGATGGGGGCAGATGATGACTGAAGATTTTGAACAAACTGTTGCACCAGGATGCTATGTTACCCTACTATGGATGATGGACTCAACAATCCAGTGGAAAGACATTAAAGAAGATATTATATGGATTATAAATTTAAAGTCATTGTCTTTTTTTTATATATAACGGAATATATATATATATATGTGTATATATATATATATATATATATATATATATATATATTAGCAGAGTGGGCAGTGGATTAAAGATATTAAGAATTGTTGTGCATGGCAATTTTGTAGGAAAGTGGGTGGAAATAGGTTAGTTTACTGATTGATTAGTTTAAGAAAAGGGATGTTTAAGTGATATATTTAGGGGAGTGGAGGAAATGGATAGAGTTGAATAAATGTTAAATTAGGATTTATGGGGAAGGCTGCTTTGAAATGTTATATTAATATACACAAAAGATTAAATGTTAAAGTAGGATTTATTATATAGTTTTAAAGTGGAAGGTTGTTTTGAAATGTTGTAATAATATACAGATATAAGTTTGGGGGAGGAGAAAAAGGGCAGATTATTGCTAAATTGGGAGTTATAATAATATTATGCTAAATTAGAAGTTATCACACAATGTTATAGTAGAATGCTTTTTTTTTGAAATGTATGGTAAAAGGGGGAAGTAATAATATTAATAATATTTTTAGCAAGTAAGGGTCAGTATTTAGAGGAGGGAGTAAGGGGATGGTAAAATATTATGTAATCTGTTATGAATTAGGTTTTTGTTGTGAAGAAGTCACGGGGGGGATGGGTGGTAAGGGGGGGTTAGGGAGGAGGGGGGGAGAAAAAAGGGGGAAAATTTGTATTTGAAAACTTTTTCAATAAAAAAAAAATATAAATACAAGCTTGGAATGGTTGAGAGAATCCTCAAGGCAAGGGAAAGAGATAGAGAAGATAGTCCGAGTGTTTTCTGACATGTCAAATTCACCAGAACAGACAATTTGTGAGAGCTCCTATGATATACTTCCTTCATGCTGTAGATATGACAATCATTTTCAAAAGATTGGGTTCCTCCTGTTAGAAAACAAGCTTCCTCTACAGATGTTACAGAACATTTAATCACAGTTCCATCATTCTCAGCCAATGGGAATTGACTAAAAAAAATGGGAATTGCAGTTCAACAAATTGAGAGAATGTTGGGTTGGGGAAGGTTGTTATCATGGGTGAGGACCTAATGAGAACAAGGGGAGGCAAGGAACACCATGTATGTCCTGATCTCACCACACAAATGAGACAAATTACATTGTGATTACTAGATCATTGTGGCTTCTACAATGGTGGATTCAGGTGATACTGACATAATGAAAGACTTGATATATGGCAGCTTCCTATGTTCATTTGCTTTGTTAGCCCATTATAGAATCAAGACATGGGGAAAAAAATAAACATTTTATCTGGACACGTTTCAGAAAAAGCAGAGGTTGCTTCCAATGGCAATGCCTGAACCAGTTGGTTTTTTCTTCTTCTATGGCTTGTAGGATATGAAATTCTGGCTGATTTATACATTTTCCTCACTGGTGAGCTTTGTGGATCCTAGCCCTTCCTATGGCGGAGGAGTTGCTGGTATAATTGTGACTTGTTGAGTCTCCTTGTTTTCCTATATGTTTTGTGACTGATGTGAGTTATAGAAAACATCAGGATAAGATTTTGTAAATCATGGTTTGGGGATATGCTGAAGCCAGAGACATGGGAAGAAGACATAAAATTGGACTTGCCAGTGATGCTATGAATAAATAATGAAAAATGCCTCTCATTTCCTTCCCCCATGACTTTCTGTCACTTTCAAAGATCTCTTTAGCCTCTCCCAACATTCCAAAGGTTCTGTGCTGGATGGGGAATTCTGAGAGTTGGTCCACAAGCCTTAAAGTTGCCAAGGTTGGACACCTTCTCTACGCTCTGCAACTGCAACTTTCTAGTTTGCTCTGATTTTAAAAAGGTAGTTTATTCAGGTCCTTTTATTAAAAAGTTTTTTTGTGTGATTTTTTTTGTAATTAATTTGCTCAGATAACAGAACAATCTGAGGACAGATGGCAAGGCATTATTTATGAGTTTTGGACCAGTCAGTTTCTAAGCTTTGCTATCATCCAAACCGAATGAGGTATAGCTCAGGATAGTAAAGATGACATATATAGTACAAAGGGTCATACAATTTAAAAAAACCAAATTTTAATTTGTTACAGGATGGGTAGCAGCTGGAGTTCTTTGTTCAGAAAGTGATTTCCCCACCCCACAATTTGGGGTGGAGGGCTCTTCCATTTCAATGGAGATCATGTTCTCTGCTTCCTAGGGGAAAGCATCAAAATCAAACTCACTAAGATTGTTGAACGCAGACAATCTATACAAGACTGAACCTTTTTAGATATCATATTTTTTTGAAAGTCCACATATCAATGGTTTACCTTAGGTGCAGTCCCAGTTTTCACTTGGCATTTTCATTTAAAATATTTCCTTCTGTAAAATTTGTCTTCCTCAATTTCTTTCGCAGATTGTCCTCTTAGGACTGTTTGTATATTGTGTATTGTGATGTATTATTTCATGTGATAATATCTTCTTTCATTGTTAAATTGATTTTCTTTACCGTAGAATTCAAATTGCCACCATAAAAATAAAACTGTAATGTTCTTTCTAAATTATATAGCTGTGTGATAGAATGATCAGAAGCCTTTACAGAACCTGTCCTAAATAGTTGCATTTATCGGCTCCCCAAACTAAGTTTTGATCAGTTCTGGTTTAGATGTCATATTTGTTTGAATAATAAGCCTAAAATGATTGCTAATCTTGATTTCTAATCTCGATGTATCTATCTTTTTCAGAATATAATGTGTAGCATTTTTTACTACAAATTGTATTTATTTTGTATTAGTTTTGTCTAATTAATTGGGCATGGAATTAGGTGTACAATACCCCTTCTGATAGAAAGAAAAAATGGTGATGCTGTCTTCCTTTTGCCTCTTCCCAAAGTATTTTTCCTCAACTCTCCAGAATATTATTTTATAAAAGAATTCAGTGAGCTGAAAAGTCATAGGAAACACACACGAACACATCCACTCACCAAATAGAATTTAAAAATGATTGCTTCCATTAACAGCAAGAATAACACTAGTGCCTTTCCATTTCTCTGCCTTTTTGGTGACCTTTCCAACCTTATCTTTTCTCAATGTATTCATTTGAGAAGAAGCTTGGAATGTATTGACAGCAACAGAGAGAACATATTTGGTCATACTCAATATGATACATGTCAATAAACTTAAAAGTTGTAAACTGCTTCTAAGATAATGCACTACTAGACAAAAAAGAGAGTGAGTGATAGAGACCTGATGACCTCATTACTATCAAAGTGATCATATTTGTATTCCCCGGGATGCAATTGAAAACGGGCAACATTTTTGATTATCCCAAAGATTCTGACATGCCAATCCTTTCCTGAAATCCTGCAACTAAAAGAAGAGGTTTAGATGCATGAGGGAAACAAGTTGTAAAAACATTTATATAACTGAGTTTATATGTGCATGCATGGTGAAATCATCCAAGCAAGGAAAGAGAAAATTAATGGTAGAAATTCAGAACTTTCTAAATCTCTGTGAACTTGTATTATCCCATTCTCATTTTATAGCAAACTTGAATTTTTATATACATTGAAACAATGGGAGAAGAAATATTCATAGCAGCTCTAGGTTGACATAGAGAAAGGCTTAATTGGGGAGGGCCCCCCCAATGAAAGACTAACACAACATTATGGATCAACTAACTTCTCCAAATCATTTCACATCATGGCCTCTCAACATAATATCTATCCTCATTTGACCATTGGGTTATTCTTGCAATATTCAAACGAAGAGTTTTGGATATTAACATCCAAACCAATATTGAATCACTTGCAAGTATCAGGTTGCTGAAATGGCTGACCAAAAATAAAATAATCTTTCAAAAGAAAAATGCTTGACAGTGGGTTTGACTCAATACTTATGACTATAACTTTGTTGCTTATCACTATTGTTGTATGTATATTGAGAACTTATGCACCGGAAACAAATTCCCACAGCATTGGATCTAGATCAGTGGCCCCAACCTTTTGGGCACCAGAGACCAGTTCCATGGAGAAAGGTTTTTCCACAGACTGGCGCGGGCATGGCTTCACATGCTGCCTGCATCCTACGGATAGGGCTTCACTTGTTTTTCTGGCTCAGTCCCTGGCATGCCACAGACCGGTGCGGGTCCATGGACCAGGGGTGGGGACCCCTGATCTAGACAGTAGCACTTAGCCAATATCATGTGAACATTGAAACTAGACAGGGTAAGATTAAACTAAATGGGTTAGTTAATACATGTATGGAAGGCGAGAAGAAATTTTAGGACAGTACTTTACATTGAGAAGTTAAACAAAATATCCTGCTGAAAAGCAACTATTTCTGAATTGTTGCTAAGTAGCTGTATGAATGAGTCCTTTAAGTCATCAAGAATAAGATTTTCAGCATACCAACATACTGTATTAGGTAAGTTAGACATTATCTATCTATCTATCTATCTATCTATCTATCTATCTATCTATCTATCTATCTATCTATCTAGAATAATATTTTCAGCACACCAATGTATTAGGTAAGTTACATATTATATCTATATCCATCCATCCATCCATCCATCCCTATCTATCTATCCATCCATCCATCCATCCATCCAATCTTTTATCTATCTCTAGCTATGTCTCTGTTTTCCCTCTCTCTTCTCTATCTATCATCTATCTATCTATCTATCTATCTATCTATCTATCTATCTATCTATCTATCTATCTATCTATTCAGGGGTGAAATCCAGCAGGTTCTGACAGGTCCTGGAGAACCGGTAGCAGAAATTTTGAGCAGTTCGGAGAACCAGAAAATACCACCTCTGACTGGTCCCAGAGTGGGGTAGGAATGGAGATTTTGCAATATCCTTTTCCCAGGAGTGGGGAGGGAATGGAGATTTTGCAATATCCTTCCCCCAGGAGTGGGGAGGGAATGGGGATTTTGCAGTATCCTTCCCCTGGAGTTGGGTGGGAATGGAGATTTTGCAGTATCCTTCCCCTGCCACACCACCAAGCCACACTATGCCCACCAAGCCATGCTCACAGAACCGGTAGTAAAAAAAATTGGATTTTACCACTCTATCATCTATCTATCTATCTATCTATCTATCTATCTATCTATCTATCTATCTGCTATCTATCTATCTATCTATCTATCTATCTATCTATCTGCTATCTATCTATCTTTTATCTAGCTATATATCCATCCATGATCTATCTAACTGCTATAAACTATATACATTCCTAATAGTTTAATCAGTGCACGTCTTCTCATGGCACTGATGAAGAAATATACTATTTCAGACCATAACTGTCATGAGTAATGTGTACAAGAATTTTATCAAGCGAAATGTTTTGAAATTCTTAGAAAGACTCCAACAATGGTCTAATTTGTGGTTTACATCACACCCTAGTGCACAATACATTCATTGCCTTTTGTTTATTTAAAGTAATTTCATATGAATGACTTTGAAACAGGGATTTTGTTTTGCTTTTTAAAATCAGATATATAAAGATTACAAGAATATATTACGATTTTAGTCATGTGCCCCACCCTTTAGTATATTGCAGCTGATTGCTCTGCTATATGTTTTCTTACACAGAATTTTTCAAAGATATATAGTTTATCACATTTTTTTAAAAAAAAAATCCTTGAACACATACCGTGAAAAATGTAATTGAAACTACCAAAATAAACACCGGTTGAGAAGTTTTACTGAGTTTGATGTATGATAAATAATTCTGCTTTTGGGATGGATGGAGTGAGTCATTAGATAATGGATCAATTATTGTGCAGAAGAAAAAGTAGGTTGTGAAATTATACATCTTTCATAGACTAATATAACTATGCATCAGCTATGGGGTACTAGCCAAGGTGTACATAAACAAGTACATTTTTTTACCATCTAAATAGCCTGGGTATATCCAGAAAGCTGCCAGCAGCAACATCAGGACATTATTAAATATTATTCATTACCTTCCACGGGAAAAAAAGACACTTAATCCTTCATCTGCAGTCCAGAAAAACTGTGGTGATATTCCCCGAGGGATTTTTTCTTCTTCTTTTGTACTTTGGAAGTCTTAAATTTTGGCTTGCATTTAAGTTTGTGGATAAAACTCAGTGGGTTTTTTTTTTTTTTCCACCACCAAGGTAATGCCTTGATGGAATCAACTTAAAATTGTTTATCTTTCTGATTCTCAAAAGGAGATGCGCATTTAATTTCTGGGCCACCACTAGTTGCAAACAATGGAAAATCTAGCATGATACCAATTTTACCATTACAGGCAACTTCATATTTATTATTGGAACCAGGAGTTTCATTCATGCTTTATGTAACTTTTTTACAAAGTGATAAAAAAGCCCTAGATAGCTAGATTGTGATGTCTACTATTTAATATACAGCACAATATTAAAATCATGAACAAAAATGTCTAGGCGAGTAGGGAACTCTGATCACTTAGGAATACAGTGGTATGTAGCTTGGTAGGTGTCAGCATGAAAACAAGATGCTACGCAAAGTAAAGGAGACAAATCCAGTTTTTCTTTATTATTTGCAATTCCATCATTGAAGTAGAGAAGAAGTAGAATCAAACAGCAAAGCAATAGTAGACTGTTCCAGCTTTGATCACCTGAACTTTTCAGTGAAAGAAAAATCAGATATAGGAATTGAAAAGATCACTACCAGAGATCTTAGAATGGGGAGAAACAACCTGGGACCCGCTAGGTATTCTGAACTACAACTCCCACAGTTTTATTCTATTGGCCCGCTTGAATGAAGCAAATGGAAGTTCAACTCCATTTTTTCTGAAAATCACCAGTTTGCCCATCCATCTCCCCCCAAATCCCACTATCTGTTGAAATACAAAATAATGTTGAATGTTCTGATTCCATTTAAGTGCTAAAACTGTATAGATAATGCAAGGATAATATCTAGCAATCAACCGTCATTTACTCATCTCTGATAATGGAGGTTATTGCTAACGTAGACTCAGCTAGTGCCCAGTGGTGGGTTTCAAAATTTTTTACTACCGGTTCTGTGAGTGTGGCTTGGTGGGCATGGCTTGGTGGGGGTGGCAGGGGAAGGATACTGTAAAATCTCCATTCCCTCCCCACTCCAGAGGAAGGTTACTGCAAAATCCCCATTTCCTCCTGATCAGCTGGGACTTGGGAGGCAGAGAATAGATGGAGGTGCGGCCAGTCAGAGGTGGTATTTACCGGTTTTCCGAACTATTCAAAATTTCCAGAACTGGTCAGAACCTGCTGAAACCCACTTCTGCTAGTGCCAGAAGTGGGTTTTAGAAGTACAAGACACCCTGTATGGTGACATTTTGCTACTACCTGTAGTCTCACCTTACCTGATGGGCTAATTAGCTGAAGCAGCTAAACAGGATCTGCTCACAGGACTTTTTCCCTCCCACAACATGCATATAAATTTTTTAATCCCCTCTTTCTTATTTTTGGCTATTATTATTATTTTTGGCTATAATAACTATTTCACTGACATCACGAAGAAAGAAGGAAAATCAACTGCTTGGTTGTTTTTAAACTACGGTAAAAAAGTAAAGATGAAAGAAAATCAGTATACTAAATTTACCAAGTTATATATGGCAGCCTCATAAGCTCATTTCTTTGGCTTTTGGTCTCACCATGTGGAACTAATGAATGGATAGCATATGTAACGTTAGAGCAATATTTCTGATTTACTCCCTAAAATGCTTCTGATTGTTTCATGCCTTCCTCAATCAATATTTTCTTATTTAAAATTCCAAATGTAATTTTTTCCCCACTCTTAGGCTCGTTTCCAAAGAAAGTTAATTATGTGTGACTAGTGCAATAGTCCCGTTCATGTCAGTGGGACAAACCCCCGTACCTTGGGCTTGCTAACATCCCATTGATTTTGGAAGGAATTTGGAATGATTAATTTTCTCTGGATGAGGCCTCACTGCTTGGAGGGGTCTGTATAGTTGTTTTCAATTTTCTGCTATCTCATATGGTAAGAATAAATAAGTGCTATTTTGGTTAAGAATCTATAGGCGATATTTAATGTGCAGGCTAGTTGGTTGGAGTGCACAGTGAGGAGTCTCTAAATTTCTAGCATATCAGCAGAGCAGCATTCTCCGCATATATTTAGGGATTCAGTTTGAAACAAGAATCACTGCCTTTTTCTTTTAAATGCTCCTATTTATCATAGGGAGAAAAGTACAGTAACTGATTGCAGAATGCAAGACAGTTCAGTTAGTTTGATCACACTGTGATTCTCTGATTTCATATGAGTTTAAGGATTTTAGTCTTGATTTTTCAGACTGGGCAAGAGGGTTTAACAAAGCTCCATCTTCTTGCCATAAGGATTGACCAATTAGGATTGGCCACAATGAAGTAGTTGCAGAAATTCCACTTTTCTCCATTCATGGTCTGTGGCTCTGGCTAGGAGGCCTCAGGCTAAACAGCCCACAAGACCAATGGAAAGCAAAGCAGCTAAGAGAGAAATCTAGAGGCACGTCACCTTGTTCTAGCATATTATTGGCAACATGAACATGTGTCCTCTGTATTGTAGAAGTGAAAGAAATGACATTGAAAGTGACAATGGCGCTCCCATGTAACACCTCTCCTGCGCGAGCTGCACTGGCTCCCGGTGGTCTTCCGGGTGCGCTTCAAGGTTTTGGTTACCACCTTTAAAGCGCTCCATGGCTTAGGACCTGGTTATCTACGGGACCGCCTACTACCACCAATAGCCTCCCACCGGCCAGTACGCTCTCATAGAGAGGGACTCCTCCGGGTTCTGTCAGCCAAACAGTGTCGACTGGCGGCCCCTAGGGGGAGAGCCTTCTCTGTGGGGGCACCTACCATCTGGAATGAGCTCCCCCCGGAGATACGGAGGATCCTGGATCTGCGCACCTTCCGCCGCGCTGTGAAGACCTTTTTATTCCATCAGGTGGGCTTGGCCTAATCTCTTCCCTTTTTTAAATATGTAAATTTTAATCTGTTTTTAAATTATTGGGGTGTTTTAATTTGTCTGGGCCAAAATTATTTAATTTGATTTTATCTGGTTTTTAAATTTTTTGTATCTATGTATTTTATTGTTGGCTGTTCACCGCCCTGAGTCCTTCGGGAGTAGGGCGATATACAAATCAAATAAACTAAACTAAACTAAACTAAACAATGAGAGTGCCCAGTCTCACTGATCTTCCATATATAGCATTAGCTATTGTTAAATGACAGTCCAAGACCAATTCTTAAAAGTAGCTGGCTCTCCTACTACTTCAGGAGCAAACTAAGGGAACGCTAGTGCTTGGAATTGTTTGAAGATATTGAATATATAGTCATTCTGACAGCATTTGGTATATAGAAAGAATAAGAGAATGAAGGGGGCAATTGCCAGAAAAACACCAGCAATTTTCCACAAGACCAGCTTTTTATTTTTTGCTCTTCCCCTGCCCATTTCATGTTATTTTCTTCCTTGAGTTGAACAAGAACGGCATATTAAATTATACTGCATTGCTCAAGATGTTATTTTCTTAGTTTAGTATTTACGGTAGGGAGATGATTGGTTAAGAAATATGAAAAATAAATAAATAAATACATTTATAATAATGTACTCAATATTCATTGATATGATAAAAGATCACCTGCAGGCTTATAGGCAGCATTGCTGGTACGAATCTGAACCCCAATTTCACCCGTAAGTGAACCGATTTATCTTTCCCAGGTACCCCAGCATTTTAGTCTCGTTTTCTGAGGGGTGGGGGTGGGGATCCCTATACAGAAAAGTTGCCAGGAGATGAATTAAAATGATACTTACAGGCTTGCTCCTTAGGATTTGTCCTCTTCAGTTGTAGAAGTTACCCACTTGGTACTGGTCTGTTTGTATCAAAGATAGTTCAGTGTGTGTCCATTAGATGGATACAACTTGGGAAAATCTAGTAGTTATAGAATAGAATAGAATAGAATAGAATAGAATAGAATAGAATAGAATAGAATAGAATAGAATAGAATAGAATAGAATTCTTTATTGGCCAAGTGTGATTAGACACACAAAGAATTTGTTTTTGGTGCATATATTCTCAATGTCTTTATCTTTAAGATAAAGATAAAAGATAAAGATATTCTCAATGTACATAAAAAGAAAAGATACATTCATCAAGAATCATAAGGTACAACACTTAATAATAGTCATAGGGTACAAATAAGCAATTGAATCATACTAGGAAACAATCAATATAAATTGTAAGGAGACAGCAACAAGTTACAGTCATACAGTCATAAGTGGGAGGAGATGGGTGATAAGAATGATGAGAAGATTAATAGTAATAGTAATGCAGACTTAGTGAATAGTTTGACAGTGTTGAGGGAATTATTTGTTTAGCAGAGTGATAGCGTTCGGGAAAAAACTGGTGTTTAGTTGTTCTGGTGTGCAATGCTCTAGTTGAGTAATACTTTTATGAACTACAAGTCTCCCTCAAGTTGAGTTCAGTTCTCAAGGATTTTACTAATGTATCCATGTTTTTTACTTACCTTTGCCTTTTTTTCAGGTGTGTCTCTATGTATAATTTTGGAAAGATTCTGAGGCTTGGCTTCAGTTACTAGAAAGAAATATCCTTGAGACTCCCCATGAAAGAGGTAGATTGATCCGTATTTTGACTAGCTTTTCAAAGGTGCTGAGTACTTAGTACTACTACCACCATTACTGCTGCTGGTGCTGTCTGTGTTAATTATGGATGGTCAAAACCTTTGAAAAGGAGGCCAAAATTGTCCTTAAACATTAAATCCTTCAGAGCAGGATTTTTAGGACTTGTTCGATAAACTGTAGCACTGTCTCCCCAGACAATAATATCTGAGTAATAATAGTAATAATAATAGCTAGCAGATTTTAGCCAGGAGTTAAGGATATTTGATGTGGTACTCCCAGGACTTTCGTGGAGCATTTTGTTCTTTTCAACAAAAGTGAGCTCTTGTTTTACAGGCCATTATCCTTGCAGTACAAAATAGAAATGCCTGAAAGCAATTTGGAAGTGGAAAGGTGTTTGTCTGCTCATGTGCAGCTTGGATGATTTTCCATAATTTCTTATTTCGTTTTCTTGAAATAACTTTAATCAAATGCTGCCAACTGGCAGCCTCCCCGAACTAAGAAAGGGCTGGTTTGCTTGCAATTATTTTGCATTGTGATGCCAAATGACCAGACTACTTAAGCTAAATGCATCCATGTGTGATTATAGAGTCCACATGCCCACCATCTAGCAATAAAATAAAATAAAATAAATATTCTTTTAGCGGTGATTTCACTGGATAGGGATTGATTTGTGAAAAGGCAACAAGTAGGATAAATAGTTAATTGAGCTAGAAATCTCTAATAAAAATGACTGTAAGGCGGATGATGCACATATTAATTGGATTAGTAATATATAAAGTAATGGTTTACTATCCATGGTTTGAAGAAGCTACAATTAACCATGTTGATCAACAGCTAAATTTAAGTATGAATTAAAAATCATATTAAGTCAAAATAAAAGCACATTGACAGAGCGGCATGGTGGCCTAGTGGTGAAGATGCTCGCCTCCCACTCAGATGGTTGAGAGTTCAATCCTAGGTAGTGATAGATGTTTCTCTCTCAGGGTGCAAAGAGAAAACATCTGCTGAGAACGCCACATAGACATCAGGAAGGGCATCTGGTCAGTAAATGCTCAGCTCTATTCAGTCGCCCTGATTCTACTCCAAATTAAGGAATTACAGGGTCATAAAAAAGCACACTGACACACTATGGTTTAGTTTGACATGTAAACCCAAGAAACTATTTATTACAAACTTAATGTCCCCACGCCCAGTGCTAAATGAAACTCAAAACAACCACATTATACGTAACACAGGGGGGTGTAACTTCTGGGTTGACAGCTACATTTTACTGCATTTGTTTCATTTTCTTCTCTTTTTTTTTCTTTGTTCATTCATTATTATTCTTCAGTCTTCTTTTCTTTTTTCTTTCTTCTTTCTTATTTGGCCAAGTGTGACACACAAGGAATTTTCTCCAGTGCATAAACTCTCAGTGTACATTCAAACAGCAAAGTAATAATAAAAAGTAAGATACCAACAGGATAAAGTAGTAGGAAACATAAGAAGTATAATAGTAACACAGCCCTACTAAATGGGTAAATATCCCTAGACATAAGAGTGCAATGGGAATTAGATGTTCAGCAGAGTGATGGCACAAGAGAAAAAAAAGTCTCTTGTCTATAGTTTTTTTTGGCATGCAATGCCCTGTAGCGCATCCTGAAGGGAGGAGCTGAAACAGTTTATTTCCAGGATATAAGGAGTCTGTAGATATTTTCTCAGCCCTCTTTCTGGTTACTGCAGATACAGGTCCTCAGCGGAAGGCAGACTGGTTGCAATTATTTTTCTGCAGTCCTAACTATCCTTTGAAATCTGTACCTATCCTGTTTGGTTGCTGTACCAAACCGGACAATTATAGACATGCAAATGACAGACTCAATAATACCTCAGTAGAACTGCACAGGAGCCAGGACTCCTATAATTCAACTCACTTTTTCACTGTATATTCAACCCCTAACAATGACCGAGAAAGTTGCATTCTGATGGTCTCCTTAGCCTGGAAAAAAAGGTTAGGTTACAGAACTATGGATACTGATTTTCCACTAATAAACATATTAAGACAATATCTGTTAGCTGCTTGGCTCCTTTGATTCTTTAGCTACCTCTCATTTTAATTAAGGTGCAGTTTATTAAATTTATATGTCGTCTATCTCGCTGTCAAATGACTTGGCTCGTTGCTTATGATACAGTTACAAATGCAGCCTCTTTCTTTGTAAACATCTATTTTCCTATCCAGAGACTCAGATTCTATTAGATTTTAGTGTATTTATTAAAATCAAAATTCTCTAGTCATTGGTGCTTCAATACCAGATTGAATTAACATCATGCATTGCAAAACCACATGACTTTTGTCACGCTGGTTCAAAGGGGAAATTGAAGCTATTTAGAATAGAATGGAATGGAATGGAATGGAATGGAATGGAATGGAATGGAATGGAATGGAATAGAATAGAATAGAATAGAATAGAATAGAATAGAATAGAATAGAATAGAATAGAATTTTGTTTTTATTGGCCAAGTGTGATTAGACACACAAGGAATTTGTCTTGGTGCATATGCTCTCAGTATACATAAAAGAAAAGATACGTTTAACAAGAATCATAAGGTACAACACTTAATGATAGTCATAGGGTACAAATAAGCAATCAGGAAACAATATCAATATAAATCGTAAGGATACAAGTAACAAAATTACAGTCATACAGTCATAAGTGGAAGGAAATGGGTGGTGGGAACGATGAGAAGATTAATAGTAGTTTGTGGAGTAGTTTATTTATGGAAAAGTTTCATTTTTGGAAAGGCAGATCTCATTCTGTTTCATGATTGTGTGACCTAGCATAACAGGATAGTAAACCCCGGTAAAGAGACCATGAGAATGCAGCTTTCTGAATCAATGTTAGAGCCTGGATATGCAGTGAAAAAGCAAGGTGAATTATCAGAGGCCTAGATTGAGATACTGTACATAGAAACACTGACAATGAATAAACAAAGAAAAAGGAGAGGAGAAGGCGACTTAATGCAATTATCCAACTGAGTGAAGGATCACGGAAAAGAAACAAAAAACCCCCGATGCTTCTGCCCTATATCTTCCCTGCTAACATTTGCTCTATTGGAAGACACGAAGATAAAGACCGAGTTACGACATTGGCTCTTCCAAGGTTGTTACTTGGAGGCTTTATAGCCAAGATTTCTTCTGAGTCCTTTTCAAAACCTTTCGTCATTCACTTACAGCTTCTGAACATTTTGAAGGGTCCTTGGTGCTTTCTGAGTTTGCCTGTTTTCTTGAAGACGTTTCGTTAACCTAACTAGGTAACATTATCAGTGCAACACTGCATTGATTATATTACCTAATTAGGATAATGAAATGTCTGTAAGAAAACAACCAAGCTCAGGACCCTTCCTTTCAACCCTGAGCTACAAATATTCTCCTTTATAGGAACATTTTGCCCTAAACGATGTCACTTCTGCTATCTAACACAACCTGTTTGGGTGTATCCCGCAATTTTTATAGCATCTTCTTGGTGCTGGTGCTGTATTTTTTTCCCTATCAACCACCACTCAGCATCAGAGAAGTCAAGGCTGAGTAACATTTTCAAGTGGTGGGCATCACTGGTCAAGATAATGTTAAAAATTGTCTAAATTTTAAGATAAATCTTTCCAAGATCAGATCTTGTATAATATTGTGTGTGAGGTTCAAACAAGAACAATGAAATCAAGTCATAAGCCAAATGTTTTACAAACTGTAATAACTAGGTTTACACCATTGTGCTAAGCATGTTCCGGTTTAGAGAATAGTCAATTACTTTTTCAGCAATTCAGTTTGATTTTAGAAAAAGTATACAGTTGATGTAACATTTGCTGGTAATATTTTTAATAAAATAAACTACAGTACAGCAACTTTTTAAATGCCTGATTGTTTCGTCTGAGCCTTGAGATAAATACACACACTGAAGGGATGGATTGCAGATAGAGGAGCATTATGAGGAAAAAATGGATTAACCTTGTGTGTGTGTGTGTGTGTGTGTGTGTGTGTGTGTGTGTATAGGTCTTTGGTTATTCGGGTCTTCTCCCACGTAAAATTGGAAGTGTCTTGGCGACGTTTCGACGAAGTCTCATTCGTCATCTTCAGGCTGGTGTTCTCGGCTTCGTGCTTCCAGGAGCAATGTGAGATCGCAGCTGTCTCTTCCTTTTAACTGCTAGTGGGGGTGTGAGCTGATTGGGTGGGAACTTGGCTGTGTTCTGATTGGGTGGAGGTGTGTTCTGATTGGTTAGGGGCTTGGCTGTGCTCTGATTGGCTGGGGGGTTGGTTGTGCTCTGATTGGCTGGGGGTGTGTTCTGTTTGGGTGGGGGCTTGGTTGTGCTCAGCTTAGTCTGAGTTGCAGGGGGATTTGAGCTGGTGAGCTGCATTGTTGTTGTTTGGCTTCGTGTTTGTGGCCGTGCGAGCTCTTCATGGTGGGTGTCAGTCTGCTTCATGTATGGATTGGAGGGATTTAAAGTGGCTAATGATGCAGCTGCGGTCTGGCTTCTGGTCCTTGGTCGTGGCTCATTAACATCGCCAAGACACTTCCAATTTTATGTGGGAGAAGACCCGAATAACCAAAGACCTACATACAAACACCTGCGAAAACCTGAGAAAACATATATATATATATATATAAATAATATAAATCCACCCAGAGTCACTTCAACATTTTATTCTTATTTATGTATTTTTATCCCACCATTATTGTTTTTACATGCAAGGGGTGAACACAAACAATACTCCTTCTTTCATTTTCCTCACAACAACCCTATTAGCTAGTTGGGCTGAGAGAGAGGGACTGCCCCAAAGTCATCCAGCTGCCTTTCATGCCTAAGGCAGGACTAGAACTCACAGTCTCCTGGTTTCTAGCCTGGATTTTTAAATAGTAGACCAAACTGGTTCTTATTAACAAAATTAATTTAGACCTGTTATGGAGCTTCTAATATTTTAGGATAATAATAAAAACTAATGAAGAAAAGAACACTATGAATCCTAGATAGTTGGCACTTTAAAAACAACGTAATTCTCCCCTCATCTGTTCTTCATTTATAAAATGAGAGAATATGACTTAGGTTTGCAAAGTTTCACTTGAGTGCTAAGCTGAAGAATTCCATTACAATATATTATTCTACAACAAATTTTGTAGAGATGAGATCTCATTGTGTGAACTCCCAAGTGGCAGCTGTTAACATTTGGCAGAATCCTTTGAACTCCATTTACTTACAGTATTCAAAAGATATACAATTATGAATTAAATCAGATTACTGTGGGTTTATGTTAAAAGTCTGTTTTTAGGTGCCACGTGACAGGCATCAGGTACAATTAAACGTGTCAAAATTTTTAGTCTGCCATCACTGAAAAAAGTCTATCAAGAATGGCTTTTTTTCATTCATTTTTACTCATATAAGAAATGCAATCGATTTGGTTTTGAAAAAAAAATCATTGCTTAATTCGGTTTCATGTGAAATGGGGTATGTGTCTGTCATCCTCGAAAATGCCGGTGGCTCCCAAGTAATGTCAGTAAAATTTCTGGAATTCATATTTTTTTCAGTTTACTGTAAGAATGTGTGGGTGGAGAGGAATCAGAAAAGTTTGAAGTTGGAAATGCTCCTTTCTTTTCTTGTAAAAGGGAAGAGGAAGAAAACAACATAAAGGATAAAAATGTCATAGAAGTTTAAAAATCAGTGCATTTTCCTTGGCAGGTTGTTTCTTCCCTGCGTCTTTTTGATCTGGATTTTCCCTCTTCTTCATATTTCCGGGTGTAACTTTTATGAACTATTTAAAAAGAACAAGAGTTTGGTGACAAGCTCATTTTTCTTTCTTTTTAATCTCTCCTTTTTGGAAAAGTTCGTGCCTGCCTCTAATGCTGCAAGAAGAAAAAGAGCTGTACATTAATTGAATATAGCAGCTGAAATAAAACACCAGCTCCGATTCTTGCTGAATTTCCATAAGCGCCTCTTAAGTTCCCAAGTCTTCCCTCAGGGAGTCTTCTAGTGGCCAAAGCTTTGGAGGAAGAGTATGAGAAAGAGAAGTGGGACAGTGAACTACGTTCCCTTCTGAGTCACCTGCCAGGGACAATCTGGGTGAATAAAAAAAGCCGTTTACCTTAAAATGTTGCTTGGTGCTGAAAACAGTCCTCTAGGTATGATCTTTAAAAATATTACTGAAATGTGAGTGTTTTTCAGGAGTTGCCATAGAAACACACCACCCCATGTAGGATTCAAAATAGGATGTCTAGACAAACTCCTACTGTCTGACCTTTTATGTATTTCCTAATCGAAGTGATCTTGCCAGCCAATTGGGTGACTAAGCAGCAATCTGCTTTATATAGTGTTATAAAGACCCAACGAGGCTCAAATCGCCATTATAAATTTCAATTGGGTTTCTTCAGCAACTCTCAGCTTCCTTTACCCATACAAGCCCTGGGAGGATTCTGGGCTGTGATGTGTGCACTGGATCACCATGAAGTAATTTTGGAGTGTGTGTGTCTGGGGGTGGGGGGGAGAGGCAGGGAGTGTGCTGTAATATCCGAAAGCCACAACTGGACTGTGAAACAGAGGCTGCTTTCATCCAGCAGGACTCAAGAGTTTATATAAAACCAAAAAGGAAGACTGGAGAAAATCTCTGGTGAAAACAAAAACAGAGAAGCCGGTGACGTTACAGTCTAGAGAACAGCCGTTTCTTTTGGGGCAGCCTTTGGTCTGCTTCTTTGTAATATTAGATGTTGAAAGTGAACTAAGCATCATTTCACCACTTGCAACTCGCACTGCCTTCCCCCCCACATTCCCCGAAGTAAATATGTTTATGCATTCTTCATCTTGGTCCTTGTTCCCAATTCTGTAAAAAGCAAACTAGAGCTGGTTTGAAAAATAATCCATCAACCATGAGGTAGAAACAAAAAATTCCTCCCTAATTTATCCTGTTGTCTCAAGAACTCTCCAGATTTATTTACAGATTGCAAGATTTGAATTTAAATGTTTCATGATGTCCCGAAAAAAATGCACCATGATTTCCAGTCATGGCCAATGGAGATTTCAAAGGGAAAAACTAATCTAGACAGCTGCCTTGAGTCTCTAAGTTCTTGTTCCCTTGCAGTGGAGACCGACGATGAGACTCTTCCCCAATTCATTAATTCATTCATTGATTCATTTGTTCAGTCATTCATATTAAAATTAAATATCACCAACAATATCCTGTTTGTGATTCCCACTTTCTCTCACTCCCATCCAAGGGATTTTCATTCAAGCATCTGGCTGTCAATGACCTCTAAATGACAGATGGGAGTCTGACTGACTTCCACCCCTTTTCATTGTGTAATGCATAAAGAGGTGTGAGGGCTTTGATTTGGGTATCCACCATATTGCTGATCAACCTAGAATTCTGCTATCTTGTGTGGAAGTTGTCAATATCCAGAAGGTCTTCTTCCAAGAGGCCCCAAAGGAGGAAGAGTGTGGAGATAACACAGTCTGTATATCTTCAACAGATCAGGCCTCCAATGCATCCAATGCATTCAATAGAGCCCTTTCCATGACTGCAGCAACCTGATTACTGTACTTATTGGCAACAATTTAGTCACATGCCAATTATGTGCTGGCCTTCCATTTTCCTCCCATCAATTGGAAGTCCAAATCCAGTTACTCTCCAGCAACTCATAATTTTCCAGAAAGAGGAAATGGGATGTAGATAGAGTTGAGGGGTTTACTTGGTGTCCTCACCCTCGTCACTTTGTCGTTCTTTTGTCTAAGAGATTGCTAATCCAAAGTCACTTCCTTTTGCCTGACTTCCCAGGCAAACGGGAAGTCTAGACTCACATAAAGCAAATGTTCTTTTGACATTTGATGGCATGTAGCTAGTTAGGTGCTAAGATTTGCCTATCCTATCTATATTTCCTATCAACAAATCTCAGTTCCCTTCTGGTTATAAAACCTGATTTGTTAATCCTTGCTCTCAGAAACAGTTTGTGTTAAGTGTATTAAACTGCTTTACAAGCTGCATTTGTAAAATGTGAAATCCATTTATTTATTATGATCTATGTGAGCTTCCATAGGATCCTTGCAACAGTTGATAAGAAGGGATCTCATAGAGAATCGAAATAAGAATTAATACACAGAAAGAAACTTGCCTCTTGAATTGCCACCAAAGATTCTATTTTTTTTCTCTTGTGTAACATATCATGAGGGACACGGTGGCTCAGTGGCTAAGACACTGAGCTTGTTGATCAAAAGGTCGGCAGTTCAGCAGTTCGAATCCCTAGTGCCACATAACGGGGTGAGCTCCCGTTACTTGTCCCAGCTTCTGCCAACCTAGCAGTTCGAAAGCATGTAAAAAATGCAAGTAGAAAAATAGGGAACACCTTTGGTGGGAAGGTAACAGCGTTCCATGAGCCTTTGGCATTTAGTCATGCCAGCCACATGACCACGGAGACATCTTTGGACAGCGCTGGCTCTTCGGCCTTGAAACGGAGATGAGCACCACCACTGCCCCCTAGAGTCGGGAATGACTAGCATATATGTGTGAGGGGAACCTTTACCTTTACCTTTAACATATCATTCTGAAGAATATTTGTAAATAGCCATGCCTGAAATATGTCACCGATGTGGATCTTTTTTTCTTAAGAGTTGTCCCCTTTTTTTGTACACATATGTAAATTTTTTAGTCATTTTTGAGAATGTCCAGGATATGGCGAGGAAAATGGATGAAATGACATGCTGCATATTTTTTAGATAGGACTAAATGATCCTGCTTTTACTAGCATGAATGAGTTTGAGGAGAGGAATGAAAGAGATGCGGGAAGAAGGGGAAGAACAAGCTTTCTGAACAGCTGACAAGTCAGTCTGCAAAAGTGGTTAAACTAGCTAATTAATTGTAGGAGAAAGAAAAATCTCAGCCAGTGATGATGACTAACTGGCTGAAGGGGCCAGTTCATGGATTTTGCTTCACTTCACTTCACTTCAGTTGTATTTTTCCCCCCTACTCCTTGAAAGCACAAGGGGCCCTTGCAGTAAATTCTGCTTCAAGAGACGCTTCTGCAGCTGGAATGGAGAATGCTTTCGGGAGCAGAGAGGAGGAAAACTCCTGGCACGAAGGCGAGAAAACTCCTTTGTGGAATCGTTTCTTCGTATACCCAGAGGGAGAAGAGCAGGAATGGTTTAAAATGTTGTTTCTAGCCGTGGATGACTCATCCTAGAGGGTTCTCTGGGCACCGATGTATTTGAATGTCATTTTCATTGACTACAGAGCTGTGTGTATTGTGCAGTCATAAAAATAAAATGAAACACATTTTAGGTAGCAATGGGTTATAAAGTAAGTATGAAAACCATTCCTGGATCAACAGATCATAAATAGGTCAGTGATTGATTACAAAGGTTTTGTTTTTTGTTTTTTTGTCTTAGAAAAGAAGAACTGTATTTCAAACTTGTTCAGAAACTCTGGCCATCAGTGGGAATGCAATAATTCTCATGCTGGGCTTTTTAGCTTCTTTTTTCATGACTAGAAAAGACAGCGAGATAAAAAGTACAGTATCTAAGGATAACAGTTGTGAATGTTACTTACTTTTGCCTTGGAGCAATTCCTCATTATGGGTTACGTAGTACTTCCCATTGCCTCAACTTTCTTGGAGGAAAGAAATCCCTTATCCTGGTTTCTTTCTCTTAAAAAAATGGGGCGTTCACAATTTTAGCAACTTACTTGCCTGTAAACTGATACAATAGAGATAATCCTTGACTTACAACAATTCATTTAGTGACCACTCCAAGTTACAATGGCACTAAAAAAAGTGACTTATAACCGTTTTTCATAGTTATGACCTTTGCAGCATTTCCATGATCATGTAATCAGAATTCAGATGCTTGGCAACTGTTCATACTTAAGACAGTTGCTGTGTCAATAGGGAAGCCAGATTCACTTAACAACTGTGTTACCAACAAATGCAGTGATTCACTTAACAAATGTAGCAAAAAAGATCATAAAATGGGGCAAAACTCACTTAGCAAACAGAAATTTTGGGCTCAATTGTGGTCATAAGTCGAGGACTACCTGTAATATTTAATACATAAATTATTTATTTATTTGATTTATTTAGTGTATGGGAAATAAATAATGATAGTATAGTAAAAAGTAAATAATACAGTAAAAAAATATGAAAGAAGTTATCATTTTGATCAGTGGCTGAGTCAAAATTTCATAAACTGGCCACAAGCAGAGTCAAGACTGAATGGGTAGAATTATTCATTGAAAACTTTGCCCAAGGTTTGAATTTGAATGTGATAAAAACTATTGGGGCCCTCAAGTTGAAAAGGTTTGGGACAGTGAGCAGGTTAAGATTTTATGGGAATTTAAGACCCAAACAGACAGGCATCTTACTTATAACGTGCCTGATCAGCAGTGGGTTTCACATTTTGTTACCACTAGTTCACCACATGCGCGTTCGCATGCTTTGCATGCATGGCCCCCTGGTTAGCATACATGTGTGCCTTCTGTGCATGCGCCCAGCCTTCCGCACATGTGCTTTGCTCACACGTGTGCCTTCTGCGCATGTGCCTGGCCTTCCACGCATGCACTTTGCTCTCTCGCATGCCTTCCGCGTATGTGCCCCGCCTCAAAAACATGTCTAAATAGGACGTCATAGAGCCGGGGTGGGCGGGCGGGTGGGTGGACCCAACTATGATTTCCGCTACCGATTCACCTGAACCAGTCTGAACCAGCTGAATACCACCTCTGTGCCTGATATAATAATTATTGAATGGAAGAAAGCTTGGTTCACTGATGTTGCAAGCCCGGGTGATGCTGGGATTGAGGAAAAACAATTGGAAAAAAATTATGAAATATTGAGAGTTGCAGATCGAAATTGAACACTTATGGAAAATGAAATCCATTGTTATACCAGACATGATTGGAGCTCTCAGAGCGATATCTTTAGGAGCTTGTTGATATTTGGAAATATTGAATTTATCCGACCTGAACACTCAAATTTTACAAAAAACCCACCCTGCTCAGAACTACCGATATTTTTAGATGCTACCTTAATAAATCTTAGGTCCTCCAGTAGAACTTGAATTATTAAATTTCTACCAGTCTGTGAATTTTAACTCCAGATTACCTACTCAAGTCAAATAATCTGTTGAAAAAGAAAAGTATGCATTCACTGATTACATAAAAGATAGCCAAGAATAAGCATTGATGCAAGTTAAAAATTGGAAGTTACTATATTTGCAGGAAACAAAACATGCGTTTCAAAATAATGTAATAAAAACAAAAACAGATTGCTGGTAAGGAAAAGCATTACACGGTCAGTTTCTACAAAAGATCAAGGGGAAAGTAGATAAAGATAAAACATGGCAATAGCTTAAAGCTAGAATATTAAAAAGAGAAACTGAAGGCTTGATTTTGGCTGCTGAAGAGCAAGCTATTCAAATGAATGTAATAGAGGTCAGAATTGAAAAATCAAATCATTCAAAGTCCAGATTGTACAAAGAAGCAAAAGAAACAATAGATTATATACTCAGCTTGTGCAAGAAGATTGCACAAACTGATTACAAACAATAACATAACACAGTCGCCAAATGATTCACTGGAGCATTTGAAAAGTTATCATTTGCCAGTAATTAAAAAATTTGTGGGAACAAAGAACTGACGAAGTAGTAAAAATGAGCAGGTTAAAATATTATGGGATTTCTGAATACAAACTAATGAAGTCTGAGGCCATAACACACTAGACTTAATTGGCTGAAAAGAAGAAAGGGTGGATAATTGATGTGGCAATACCAGAATATAGTAAAAGACAAAAATTGGAGAAGATCACGAAGTACCAAGATCTGAAAATTGAAATTGAAAGATTATGGCATAAGCCATAATGTGGTGGTGCCAGTGGTTATAGGCTGGTGGTGCCAGTGGTTATAGAAGCACTGGGTACCGTACCAGAAAATCCTGGACGGCACTTATAAAAAATGTGCATTGACAAAATTTCCATCTGTCAATTGCTTTGAACCTATGCAGAACATTTTGGTCCCATCTCCCTTTTGAAGGGATGAAAATAAAATGATTTAATGATTTGAAAATCAATCAGTGTTAAAATAAGACAATATGGTTCCTTCTAGCTTTAGATACTCAGTTCCTCCCAAATTAAAATTGGATGAAATAAAACATTTGGTACTGATAAGATCACAACACTTTAAGCATCAATCTCCCATAAAATGCTACAGGGAAATTGGACACAGATCCAGATGGAGAGGAACTGAGGTTCAAATATCATAGATGGAGCAAGACATAAAAAATGGTTAAAGACAAAGAAACAATCCGGAGCAAATTCTTGAAGTAATTAACAGACAGATTCAGACCATCCAAATTCATAAGGGGGAACAGCATACCTTCAAACAAAGAAATCTAAGTTCAGCCTTCAATTTAGCCAAACCTTGGTTTAGAATGTTTCCTTTACCTAGAAGAAAATGATTTTTTCCCAGTTTGCGTCTTCAGGGTAGCTTGTTTTGACTAATCCCTGACTCCCAGAGATTGCAACCCTCATCAAGGTTTTAGGAAAACTTCCTCTTAGGTCCTGTGAACTCCCTAGAAATATTGGCGCCTTATCACACCTTCAACCCAGAGACACTTATTTCTGCCCTGCCTGAGGGCTCAGACAGTCCACTCTGTTGATTTAATTTCTCCTCCACTCAAGCAGGCCTTTTCTTTGTTTCCTGAATCTTGAAGATGTTCTTGGCTTTGATATTCAATCCTTCCTCACCTTTAGTTCCATTCCAAGTTTAACTCCATTCTTACCATGGTTCCTCCAGCCTGAGCCTTGCTTGGCTATGTACTTCCATTAGTTTAACAAAACCGCATGGCTGCTCCCAATCTCCACTTCGCTTAATCAGTTCCCTCTTCCACACCTTACTCCCCTCACAAGTGAACTGCTCCTTTCCATATCTCAACTCTCTCCCTCCCTTTAGTCTCTACACTAATTTTTCCCCAGCAAGGGCAGGGCTGAGGAGAACCTGTTGAACAAGTTCAGACAAGTGTCTTCACCCCCATTCCTTTAGCTTGAATTTTGCAGTTAGGGTGAACTCTCCTGCCTGGGAAATTGGGCCTGTATCAGTGGTGGTATTCTGCCGATTCTAACCAGTTTGGGAGAACCGGTAGCGGCGGTGGTGGGAGGCTCTGCCCACCTCCAGATGTCATCACTCTTGCTCTGTGAATACGCAGAAGGCGCGTGCTCACATTTGCGAACCAGTAGTGAAGGTAAGTGAATACCACCACTGGCCTGTATGTATTAGCTGATAGGTTGCAGATGTACCAACCTGGCCCATGTATATCGCAGGCTATACAAGATTGAGTCTATGTTGGAGAAAAAAGCATCTGCCATACCCTAACTGAATAAATGGGAGCAGGTGCCCATCAGTACAATAGCCATTAAAAAAAGATGATATCTCTTTGATGTACCTTCTAGCCATCAATCTTTATTTGATTTCAAACTCAGACAGCACTTACCTGTTGCCATGATTGCTCTTAAAATCTATAGAAAGATATATAACCTTTGCAACTTTACTTTGTCATCCATATGGATTTCAGTATAGCTTTATACTTTGCCAAAGTATTTGCATGAACCTCAGTTCAGAAGCAGAGTTATATTTATGAGTTGCTCTATTCCTAGCCAATCCTATTGATAGATATTCCCTTTGTTACTGCTCATGTGCCAGTCTTTTTGTTCTCTCCCTTGTTTACTTGATCTGTACATCCCCCATTTCCTTGCTTAGTTGTAAGAGAATTATACAATTCTGGTGCCTCTGAATATGAAACAGTTTATCTCTTGTGAAAGGCTATGTTTTATTTCTCCTAATCCCTAAAATTGATCTAAGGTGACTCACCAGTAAACTTTGCCTGTCTAGCAACCCAAATAAGCCAGCATAATTAAATACATTTGGACATAAGAAAAACAAAAACAAGGACAGAAATAATAAATGCTGCATTCTTAAAGCTTTAGTTGTGTACACATTTATTTAGGTGTAGTTTATTCAAAAGACTTCGGTTGAGCTGACACCCATCAGTTTACAGTATAAGGATACTTCACAGATGAGTCCCTGTAAAGCCATCGAACTCACTTCTAGATATTTATTGTATCTGTGACCTAATAAAGATTTGATTTGATCACTTCTGAATAAGCATCCTTAGGTTTAAGACTGAAAGTTGGAAGCTATCTTTATTCTGAAATCTACCTTTTCTTGATCACTGTACTTCTATAAATTTATAGCAATGGCTGACGTTTTCAGACTATAAAATGCACCGGAATATAAGATGCACCAAGATTTCGAAGAGGTAAACAAGAAAAAAAAGTGTTTGCCCTCCCTGGTCCCAAGGAGCACTCTGCAGGCCTCCCAAACCTTCTGTATGTCCCGTTTTTTCGCAAAAGCGGGGCCTACAGAGGGTTTGGGAGACCTGCAGAGTGCTCCTGGGGGCTGGGGAGGGCAAAAGCGCCCCCATTTTTGTGAAAAATGGGCCCGTTTTTGGCCTCCCAAACCCCCCACATGTCGCATTTTTGGCCTCCCCAGCCCCCAGGAGCACTCTGCAGGCCTCCCAAACTCTCTGCAGGCCCGTTTTTTGCAAAAACTGAATTTTTGGCAAAAGGGGAACACATGAGGTGGGGTTTCGGGAGGCCAAAAATGGCTGTATTCAGTGTAGAAGACGCACCAACATTTCCACTGTCTTTTGGGGGGGGGGAAGTGCGTCTTAAGCTTCAAAAAGTACGGTAAATGATAGCAAGGGAGATGCTACAAAAAATTCATTTCTTATAAAATATTTTTGAACATATTCTAATCAGGTTTGTTGTTGTTTTACTCTTTCAGGTGGTGGAACATGGTTAAAAAAAAAGAGAGGCAAAATAATTAGCCTTCATATGAATGTCCCACCTTTTCTGCTGTACCTTAGAAAAAGTGGTGGATTTTTTCACCATTTGGATGTCCTTGGCACCTACATTCAAGTGGACTTTTTGTCTTCTCTTAATCATTCATGGAACCTCATCAAGTTTAGTGGAAGGTCACAGAAGACATGATAAAAATACATCCCATATTAAAGAGTTTTATGATGCAAAATAGTGTTAACTGGTCCTTGGCCACTTCTGCCAATTAAAGATGTTGCTGTTATGAGAAGAACATCTATTAGATCTTTTGTCCCCAAAAGTTCCCTGTGGATTTTCGAATTACTTTTGTTGCAATATTTTCAGGATCAGACTCAATAAAGATAATAGGAGTTAAAGCTTTAAATATATTTCTTTTTAATTATGATAGGCATTCTATATTCACTGAATATTCAAGGTAGAAGCGACGAGAATGGTGAGGGTGGCTCCTTATATATACAAGGGGTGGAGCTAGGAATGGGAGTGGTAAGTTATGAATACATTAAAGTCCAAAGAATAAGTTAACCTCTGATGTTCCATATATACATTATTTACACATTGGAGAATAAGGCATTTACATCTGACAAATCCCCCTCTAAATGCCGGTTCGTTACACAACACCAATTACATTCTGATTCAGGACAATATAATACATATAATTTAGAAGTTAAATATTTATGTTGTTTAGAAGGTAAGGGTTTTGTTAATATGTCAGCTAATTGTTCAGAAGTATCGCAATGTATTGCTTTAATGAATCCGTCTTGAGACAGTTGTCTCACATGCTTAAATTTTATATCAATATGCCTGGACCTTTGTCCAATTGCATCGGATCTGGATATTTCAATGGCCGCTTTATTGTCTTCATGCATAATAAATGGTAAGGTGGGTTTCTTCCAAACATCAGTGATCAGATCATTGAACCATACAAGGTTATTTGCAGCTTTGGACAAACAAACATATTCCGCTTCTGTAGTAGAAGTGGCTACTAGTTCTTGTTTACCAGTATACCAGTAAACTGGACAATCATTCAATAGAAAAACATAACCAGAAGTACTCTTTCTGCATGATGTATCACCAGCCCAATCTGCATCAGCATAACAAGTAATTTTTGGTTCTCTGTCATTATTGGGTTCCAACATTAAACAAAAATCTAATGTACCCTTCAGATATCTTAGAATTCTTTTGACAGCTTCCCAATGATACAAGGTTGGTTTACTAACATATCTTGACAATAGATTGAGAGGTAATGCAATATCTGGCCTAGTCCAATTAGATATATAAAGGAGTGAACCTATAACTGATCTGTAAAATGTGTTGTCTTTAAACTCAGGGGAAGATTCATCAGTGTTTCTAAGAAAATCAGTTTGCATAGGGGTGTCACAGGTTTTAGCATTATTTAAGTTACATTTGTTTAGGAGTTCGATGATTTTATCTTTCTGTGTAAGTTTGAATCCCCTTTTAGTTTTGTTGATTTGCACACCAAGGTATTTATTCACTTTACCCAGAGATTTCAGTGAGAAGTGTTCATTTAACTTATTTACAAAGATTTCCCTGCTCTCTTTATGCTTTCCAATGTATAAAATATCGTCCACGTAAATTAATACAAATTCAATATGATCATTACTCTTTTTTACAAAGAAACAGTTATCAGCAGTGGTGGCGTTGAAATCCATGGTCTTAAGTACTTTTACCAAGCAATCGTACCATCTTTTGCCTGATTGCTTTAATCCGTACAGACTCTTATTTAATAACCAAATTTCGTTCTTATTAGTGTATTGACTGTGTGGTGCTCTTACATATATTTCCTTATCTAATTTTGCATGTAAGTATGCGGTCTGTATGTCATATTGGAATACGTCCAGATTGAGTGCAGATGCTACTACAAGGGCTGTTTTGACACTCTCTGTTCTCACTGTGGGTGAATATGTATCAGTATAGTCTTCTGGATATTTTTGTGCATAGCCTTGTGCAACTAGTCTAGCCTTGTATAAGGTATTGCCTCCTTCTAAGTTCTTAATTTTATAAATCCACCTGGTACCTATAATTGTTTTATCCTTAGGTGCGATCGCAGGTGTGAATACATTTAATCCTTGTAAACTTTCCATCTCTTTTTCCATAGCTAGTTCCCATTTTTCTCTTTCTTCATGTGGAAGTTTCAATACTTCTTCATATGTATTAGGTGTTATTTGTTCTCCATTCATATGCATTATGTAATCTTTGTATTTATTTGGTATTTGGTTTCTATTGTTTCTAATAGTTCTTTCAGGCTTGCTATGGTTATCATGCAAATATCTAGCTTCCTTTTTTGTTAATGTGTCTGTCTTTATTTTATGCTGACTATTAGTCCAAGTTTTGGTTTTGTTCTTACTTTTGTTAATATTTTGATTTTCTGTTGTTCCTTCCTCGCAAGATATCGTATCTTTACATTTATTAGGAAATATTTCATTAAGGTGCAATTTTGACCAATTGGCCTGTTCATGGAACACAGCTGTTCTGGATACTATAAATTTGTTATTACTATCAATAAATCTGTACCCTTTGGTTCCAGTTTCGTATCCCATGAATCTTAATCTCCTGGATACGTTTTCTCCCTTTCTCCTCAATTGTTTAGGTATGTGTACGTCTGCAGTGACTCCAAATATGTGCATGTGTGATAATTTGGGTTTTCTATTGTACATCACCTCATATGGTGTCTTATTCACAATACTGGACCAGGTTCTATTTTGAGTGTAATTCGAATAATGTAATGCCTCTGACCAAAATTGTTTGCCTAAACCAGCATCCTCTAATGTGCACCTAATCATGGTTTGTAGTGTGGAATTTTTCCTCTCTGCAACTCCATTTTGAAATGCAGAAAAAGGATTGGACGTGAAATGTAACATTCCTCTATCCTTTAACCATTGGGAGAATTCTTTAGACATGAACTCACATCCCCTATCTGTCATAATTTGCTTTATTCTGATATTATGTTGTGTTTCTATACGTTTGTAGAATTCCTTAAATTTCTGAAATGTTTCATCCTTGTGCTTTAATGTGTAAACAAAACCATATCGGCTGTAGTCATCCACTATTGTTAGGAAGTAACGTTTTCTATAGGTAATTGAGGGACTTAATGGACCAACTAAGTCCATATGTACCAAATCAAAAATATTGTTAGTTGATCTGTTAGATTTTTTTGGTCTGGGACTGGTTTTTAGTTTGGTGGACTTACATACTGAGCATTCCAAATAATTTTCACAATTTTTTATTTTGACACCTTCTGCGTGTTCAGTCATTTTTTGTACTACAGGAAAGCTTGCATGTCCTAACTTCCTGTGTAAGATGTGAGCACACTCATCATGAATTGGTTTACCTATTTTTGGTTTCTTTTCCTTGTATGTATTTTTGTGATCATGAGTTATTCTACACTCATCATTGTCACTGTTACTGACATTTTCATCATCTGCTTCAATACAATCTTCCATATTTGAATCAATGTTATGTAAACATCTTTCTTTAGTTATCAGATAGGGTAGACCTCCTTTTATCATTACAGTACCTACATTTGTTTTGTTCTTTTCTATAGTTGCTTTCCCCTTTGAGAAAACTATATTGATATCAGATTCTCTGCTTAATTTTATGGCACTTAGTATGTTGTGAGGTATTTCTGGGATTAATAATACCCCCTCTATTTTCCCTAGACCAGGCAAGGTCACATTTCCTTTGCCTAGTACTTGAACCTTTTCTTGATTAGCTACCTTTATCACAAACTTATCTTCTATAAATGAAGATAATATACTTTTGTTGTTGGTGGTGTGATTTGTTGCACCAGAATCAATAAGCCAATTGTTATTCTCATCCTGCTGTGTTCTGGTGCTGTCTTGTTTATTTAGCCCATTCAGTGACCCAGATTTCCTCTCTTTTGAATTTTCTCTACCCCCTCTACCTTCTTTGTAATTTGGTGGGCTTCTATATTTGTGTCTATCTGTGGAAGATTGTCTGTAATTATATTTGCTCCTATATTCTGGTCTATGTCTCTCTCTTGAGACTTTGGGGCAGTCTCTTCTACTATGTTCCCTGGATCCACAATTGTAGCATCTAAAGGCCTCATTATGTTTATCTTGAAAGACTACTTTCCTAAAAGGTTTGTGGTCTGTTTGGTTACTGGATCGATTTTTTCTTGAATTGTCTTCTGCTATCAATTTGTTAGATAGACTTTCTATGGATAAATATCCCAAATTAATGGTATCTAAGTGTGACATAAAGTTATCCCATGATGAATCAAGTGAATTGATAATAACACTTTTCATTGTTTGATCTGAAATCACTTCCCCCCTCAATTGTAGCTCAGCTCTTATTTTGTTTAGATTTATCAAATGCTCACTTATAGAAACCCCTGGTTTTACTCTAGAGGAAAAGAAATCCTTAGACATTCTTGCGGTTGTAGCTACGCTATCGCTGTGAAATAGATTAAACATGCATTGAATTATTTCTGATACAGTTAGGTTTGGTTTGATGCTATGATACATTGCAGGAGACACGCTAGATATTATTATGAAAAATGCTCTATGATGTAAACAATCTATTTTTAAAGTCCAAGGTCTTCTTGGAGGGCTAGTTATAAAGAATAGTAAATTTTCTTTCATGAAAATAACCTGAAGCTGTTGATACCACTCTTGTAAATTAATGCCATCAATTCTAAGTTTTGGGAAGTCACTGGGTAAGTTACCTACATTATTCTGTCCATTACTTACAACCTGGGGCAGTCCGTGATCTCTCAAGTGCAGGAAATTACAGAACGGCATTGGGATGCTTGCAATGAGTCTGCGCGGTTCTCTGGCCAGTTCAAGTCCTTCTGGGTCGTCTACGTAGTTTCGCACATGCGCGTTGCTCATTTCTTCTTTGGTGGCGTCGTGGAAGGTTCTCTCCCTTTCAGCTCTCTCGATCCGCTCCTCCTCAGATGAGTCGGTCTCTGGCTCGGTTTTTGGGGTTCTGGTGGTGGTGACGGTTCTTTTCTTCTTTTTGTGTGCGTTGGTATTCGATTTTGTCTGTGGTGTAGGGCGAAATCGGCATGGCTCTCTGGGCTCGGGCGTCGTCGCTTTCGAAGTCAGGATGGGAGCGTGCAGGTCTTGAGTCGCCGGTTTGATTTCTTGCTTCTTCGTAGATGTCTTGGTAATTTTCAGTCTTGGCCCAAAAGCAGCAAAAAGCGTTTTCATTGCTGATTTTACTTGAGATTTTGTTAAATCGTCTTCACTTTCTGATTTTGGATCATCTGAAGAGTTTGAGACTTCTTTCTCACTTTCTTCGTCTGATAGTGTTTTTCGCGCCAGAAATTTTGAACTGAGCGTTTTGATTGGCTCTGCTCCATTCTCTTTTGAAGTTCGTTGAAACCAAGATGGCTGCCATTCAAAATTTCGCGCGGGATCACATCTTTTCTTTTTAACAACTATTTTCTCAGTAGTCATCTCACTTACGATTTTTTGATCTTTGGGTTTTTCTTTAATGACGTTTTTCTCTCTCGCTGCTCCGCTGTTCTTCAGCATCTCCTGGAGGTCCGCGATGAGACTTTCATCATTCTTTTGGCTTTTTAGTATCTTTAATATCTCTGACCTGAGTTCGTTATTTTCTATTTCGATTTCTTTCTGGTCATTATTTTCACTCATTAGTTCTTCTTCTTCAGTGGTGTATTCTTCGGATTCTCTCGAAATCGCATTGGTGGATTCGTTGATCATCTCTTGATCAGTTTCTATTTCTTTGCTGTAGGCCCTGGTGTTGGGCCTATCTTTCTTGGACATTTTTAATTACTTATTGAGTCAATTAACCATCCTCTGCTACCAGCTTGTTGCAATATTTTCAGGATCAGACTCAATAAAGATAATAGGAGTTAAAGCTTTAAATATATTTCTTTTTAATTATGATAGGCATTCTATATTCACTGAATATTCAAGGTAGAAGCGACGAGAATGGTGAGGGTGGCTCCTTATATATACAAGGGGTGGAGCTAGGAATGGGAGTGGTAAGTTATGAATACATTAAAGTCCAAAGAATAAGTTAACCTCTGATGTTCCATATATACATTATTTACACATTGGAGAATAAGGCATTTACATCTGACAACTTTCTTTGTTTCTGCGTGGTCCAGCCTCCATTTTTTTTAACAGCTAAACCTTAGAATTGACTCTGAGCCTGAGGAGTTGTTTTCCTTTCCCCCAATACAATGCCCAGTCACTCTCCTCCGTCCTAAAGTTGTTGCCACTTTCTTCCCCAGCGTTGTCTTCCATGAAGGAGAATGAACCAGAGGCAGGCACGACAGAGACTTAAAACATCAATGCTAAAACTATATCGGAACAAAAGCAATCATGCTACAATGGAAAAGAATAGATAATTGAATCAATATGTGTAGTCAAATGACCCACTTCCTGATTATTGTTGATCCTGCCCGGAAATCTTTCTTAAGGATTCCCTGAAGTATGTTTTACCTGGAGCTGCTGGGACACTTGAGACTTTCTACAGGTAAAGTACAAAAACTATTACTGAGCTGTCATTTTTGTCTGAAATAATAAGCTCCGACTACAAGTCCATTCTTCAAGGTGTCATTTTCACTCTAAAGCTCCATCCTATAATAGTAACTCTAGTAAGTCTCATGAAGGTAATATTTCTTTTTGCTGCTGTCACTCAATTTGAAAAAACAAAAACAAATTACGTATATACAGGTAGTCCTCAACTTACAACATTTCATTTAGTGAGAGTTCAAAGTTACAATAGCACTGATAAAAGTGACTTATGACCATTTTTCACACTTACAACTGTTGCTGCATCCCCGTGGTCAAGTGATCAAAATTCAACCACTTGGCAATTGACTCGTATTTATGATCGTTGCATGTCCCAGGGTCATGTGATCACCTTCTGCAACCTTCTGACAAGCAAAGTCAATGGGGAAGCCAGATTCCCTTAACAACTGTGTTATTAACTTAACAACTGCAATGATTCACTTAATGACTGGCAAAGAAAGTTCATAAAATGGAGGAAAACTCACTTAACAACTTCCTCGCTTGGCAACATAACTTTTGGGCTGCATTGTGGTTGTAAATAGAGGGCTATCTGCATTTATATTTTATTTATATTGTCTTTACCTGGAAAGTAAGATTACACCATCTTGCAAGACAGCAATTGTTCCAATTTGGTGTTTTCCAGATGTTCTGCAATTCATCTACAATGAACTCCAACCACAGGAGTCATAAGTTGTCTGGTTTGCGTGTTGTATCCAGAACATCTGGATGGCATCAGGTTGAAGAAGGCTGGGATAAACTGAAACTATGACAGCTGGGTCACACAGTGTGTTTCATATTTGTGCTGTTAGTTAATGTGTGGGCCGAATATCAACATTCTGCTACAAGAGGACAATGAATTTAGAAGGCACAAGTTTAATCTCATCTCACACAGTTATCGTAGAACGTTGGATTAAAAAACTTGAGCCTTTCTCATCCTATGTTCCTCAGTTCAAAAAGCTTCCAACTTTGTAGAGCAGTGGTGTCCAATTTTGGCAACTTTAAGACCTGTGGATTTCAACTCCCAGAATTCAGCAGCCAGTAAGTCTTAAAGTTGCCGAGGTTGGACATTACTGCTGAAGAGAAAGTCCTGCACAAATCCCCACGGCTGCTTGTTTTGTTTGAGCCACAGTTTACATCAGAAAATGGCACTGATAATCTGAGAATAAAATGATGCATAAATAAATATATGGACAATACAATAGAGATAAAATATTGAATAAAGGTAAAACCATGATAAAATCACCATAATATGGTGCCATAGAATCACAGTAGGATAGATGTTATAATTCAGGATATGAAGTGTAGATTCTCCATGATGGTATACTCTGGGCAACATTCTTCCTTAACAGAGCTGCTAAAAGTCTATACACATGGTGACCGAACCAGATATTGCATCTCTTGTGGTCAAAAACTACAGAGACAACAATTAGACTACAACAGTTATTTTAAGAACTGACTGACAAAAGATATTGGACCCCAGAACTACAGCTGATAAAATAGATATGCTGGAGTTTATAATCCAACATATAAGTACCAATTTAGGAAAAACTGATTTACACACACCCTTAATAATAAAACCCTGGAGTAAGAGAATGGAAGTGAATTTACCTGAATAAAGTGGTTACAGACATATCTTAGAATAAGAGAGTGGAAAAGGTTGAGGGAAATTACTGAAAAGTGTATTAAGTGCATTCTGTGGGTGGTAGGTGTTTTCCATTTTTTAAAAAAATAGCTCTCTGTAAGGCAGAAAGGTAGAAGAAGAGGAAGTGGGGAGGGGAAAAAGTGAAATGTGAAACTGATGCAGATGCAAATGAAATGTATTAAAGATATTCTGAGACTTAGCAGTAGGTATGATACCCTTTGTGACCTTAGTGGGGCTTCCCAAAGGGCAACAAATTCATTTTTCTTGTCCCCTTCATGGATAACATGAGACAGCTTTTTTCTTTTTAATTGAGGCTACTGCAAAATGACTAATTGTATGCCGACTAATGCCTTTTTTCCTCAAAAATGTATATCCTAGCGGCTCCTATCTCATCACTAGCAGTAAAAACCTCCTCACAATTATGCAGAATTGTTTTTGCATCTTGAATGAAGTAAAATCTAGCAGCCCTCACATTATTATGCACTTATTTTATAAAAAGCAGATCTAACTTGGCTCTACATCAAAACAGGGAAATGTAACTCTTTCCCAATTCAGGAAAGACTAAATTGAGAGAGTCTGAGCTCTGGGCTTCAAGAAAAGACTATTAAGCATATTGAGTATGTATGAGAAAAGGGTCTCCTGTTTCAGCTGAAGTCTAAGATCCGTCACAATGCTTTTGACGTTGAGTCTTTCAAAATCATGACTGTGGCCACCACAGAAAGAGAGAAGCAGACTGAAGACTGATTACTAGGCAGACTTGTCATGTCTTCTACAGATCAGAAGAACTGAGGCCTAATTTCCTTTCTCTCTCTCTACAGTGAATTTGGCTAGTTAATTCAATTTCCATTTTGTCTTCGTCGGAATTCCCAGCTTCTCCTCTTGTAATCAATCTGCAGAAGAAGAGCATTTTTGGGCCAGCTGTGGCTTTTTTCATCACTGCATGAAAGTATAAAAATATACTTCAAGTGGTTTCCCTCCCCTCTTCTTTGTTTTATGAGTAGAGGGCAAAAAAGGACCTCCATGCAAGGAAGTACTTCTGAGAAATAGAAGGAAGGGAGAGATGGAACTTCATTTTGTTGACAGAAGATTTATTAAAGATTTGTAGTGGTAAACCATAAATTACATTATATTTAAAGCCCTTCCGTTAACATCTATGTACCACGTTTGCAGTGCCCTGCCACGGATATTTGTATGCTGATTTTTGGAAGCACCGTGGGCCAAAGAACAAAGTGAGGTGTGGCTAACTAAATCTTTGATGATGGGTAAACATTGAAACTGTCCTTAGACAGGGGAAGATTTTTTAACCATTCTTCTAACATATTTTTATATCTTCAATTATTTACTAATGGATTATTAAAGCAAGGAATGGAAACATCAAAATAGAAATTGATGGTGAAGAGATAGAATGTGTAGAAAAATTCACTTTCCTAGGATTGCAGATTGTTCAAAGCAGTGAATGCAGCCCAGAAATGAAACATTCGATTGCTCTGGGTCACACAGTGATGATGAACATGAGCTGAATATGGAAAAGCAAGGACACCAGTCTGGCAACCAAATGTAGGTTAGTCTGCTCTATTGCGTTCCTGACTAGCTACCAGTGTTTGTGAAAGTTGGACCTTAAAAAAACAAAACAGGAAAAAAATCAACTCATTTGAGCTCTGGTGCTGGAGAAGGCACCTGCGTATCCTTTGGAGAGCAAACAAGTAGTGGAGCTCATAACACCAGACATGTCACTAGAAGGCAAAATCACAAAACTGCATCTCACTTATTTTGGCCATGTCATGTGGGGGGAATGCATTTGGAGAAAGCAATTATGTTTGGAACTGTTAGCGATTAAAGGAAACCAAGCCATCAAAAAATATGGTGGCTCGAACCATCAAAGCTGACACTAACCAGAACATAGAAGAATTCAAAAAGTAATGCAAGATCAGAAGACATGGAAAGAGCTGGCCCATAGAATCAGCAAGAGTTGGACACAACTAAATGGATCATCATCATCATCATCATCATTATTAAAGCTGCATTTTTAGGGCACTTGGCATTCTCAATAGCCAAGTGCTTGAACATGCCTGTCTTTGTCTTTTTCATTGGTTTGTTGTAGACTATTCTTTTCTGCTGTTTTAATTGTCTATTGTTGGTGTGTCAATATTAAGAGAATCAAGGGATATTTACAATGCTATATACAGCCACATCCAATAGAAAGTGTCTTTATTATTGCTAACCAACGTGAGAGCCATTTTCGCTTCACATTTGGAATCAGTAATTCTGAAGGATGGAAAGAATTAATGATAAATTACTCACAGAGCTGCTGCCAACCACAGAGGCCTTTTGGTATACAGAGAAAAAGTAAAGAGTCCATTGAATTCAGTGGAAGTTCTGGTGACTCATAGATGCATCTATGCAGGAGGTTTGCCAATTTTTGATAAATGTGATTTCCCACCCCAACTTAAATAGATGGAATTCCTTAGTAGGCCCTGTCCTACTGACCAGACTTAACTCTCAGTTTTTAGACCTAAGCAAATTTATTGCTACCACTGCTAAAGATAAAAGGTAACGGTAAAGGTTCCCCTCACACATATGTGCTAGTTGTTCCCGATTCTAGGGGGCGGTGCTCATCTCTGTTTCAAAGCTGAAGAGCCAGCGCTGTCTGAAGACGTCTCCATGGTCATCTGGCTAACATGATTAAACACCAAAGGCACACGGAACGCTGTTACCTTCCCACCAAAGGGGGTCCCTATTTTTCTACTTGCATTTTTTACGTGCTTTCAAACTGCTAGGTTGGCAGAAGCTGGGACAAGTAATGGGAGCTCACTCCATTAGGCGGCACTAGGGATTTGAACCACTGAACTGCCGACCTTTTGATCAACAAGCTCAGCATCTTAGGCACTCAGCCACCGCATCACTTCTGAGCCACCGTGTCACTGCTAAGGCATGGCAAATAGAAGTATCATGGCAGATGCGATTTCAGCTATGGATATGGTGTCAACATTTCACTCCACTCCAGGGATCTCCAAACTTGGTAACTTTAAGGCTTGTGGACTTCATGGCTGGGAAATTCTGAGAGTTAAAGTCCTCAAATATTAAAGTTGCCAAGTTTGGAGACCCCTGCTCTACTCCATCAGAACTACAGACCTATGCCAACAGCTGATTAGTGCACTTTAGAAACAAAAAAGCATATGGAGGCTTAACTATGGAGCTGCCACATTAGTTCTAGCCCATTATTGCCTTATGGAAACATCTTTCTTGTGATGCATTCGCGTGGATGCAGACATTGGTATGTAGAGTTGGGGTTTTCTTAATTGTATTGCTCCTATATAAGAAAATATGTTTGATTTTGGACTCGGTTCTTGTCCTTGCAGTCTCTGCAATTATGTCAAAGAGGATCATGAAAAAGGAACTCATATTAGGCTTCCTAAGAAACTGTGTCTAAAGCCTACCACTATTAAAGAATGAGAAGAGTGGAGAAAATAGCTGAAGGAGTGGAGGTTGGTATTAAGTTGTTAACTTTTGATTATGATTTATATACTGTATATGATCAAAATTCTGCTCATATATAAGCTTAACTTGATTGGACCAAAGCTGTGATTATGTCTACAGCAGGGGTCTCCAACCTTGGCAACTTTAAGCCTGGAGGATTTCAACTTCAGCAAAGCTGGCTGGGGAATTCTGGGAGTTGAAGTCCTCCAGGCTTAAAGTTGCCAAGGTTGGAGACCCCTGGTCTACAGAGTTGGGTTATTTTCCTTTAAGTTAAGAGCACACATACACTTCCCCCAAAGTGATATTTTGCTCACTTTCCAGGAAAACAAAAAATATCAAGACACTGTTGCAGAATGATAAAGATGAATTAAGAAATAAAATATGACATAATTAATGGTCAAAGTTAAAATGTGCTCTAGCTCTTGTGTTAAATCTGATCTTTGTAGTTTAAAATGAATCCACTTTAAAGTTATTTCCATGGTTTTACAGAAGCAGCAGCTCCCTTTGTCTTTGTTAATCCCTTTAACCTACTGTTTTCTACCCTTAACTGGCAGCGGCTCCTCAGAGTCTCAGGCAGCAAAGTTTTGTTGTCATTTGTGGTTGCTATCATGCAAGGAGCCTGACCCTGGTTCATGTGGCTTTATTGAAGGATCATCTATGTTCCATGTGAATTGATCTGAGGCTGCCAATCAGTTCTGACAGTCAGTTTATATGATGTTAGAGATGTAGAACAGCCCATCTCTGTATGGACTGTGATCACAACACCTTGTTGGCTGATGTTGATCCCAACACAACTGGACGGCAATGTGCACAAAGATGTGGAGCTACATTATCAATATACTTGGCTAAACTAATCCTAAAGTTCATGAAGTTATTGTGAGTTTATCTTTGATACGTTCAGTAGCTTCTCTCCACACCTATGTAAACAAAGAGGGATTTATTCAGAACTGACAGCAAATGAAAATCAATCTATCTCTTGGCTTCATTAGTCTTCATTATGTGACCACGACAATTTTAATTGCTGCCCCACATACATAAGTAATAAAAATGTGAAATGTTTAAATGAGCTGTGCCTCCCAGAAGCTATTATGAATGATTAATGGCAAGCACTCTTTGCTAATTTAAATGTCTTTGAGAACCACATCTGAATAGCCCTTGTGGTTAGGATGATATTAGAACAATATTTGCTAGACCTCTTGTCTTGAGCCATTATGTGGTATGCTTTGATAGCTTTGATTGTTCCATCCTTAGTGAGTCTGACTTCAATACACATTTGACTCCTACTTACTCAGCTCTGACAACAAATCTCATTTGTACTGTCCAAAGTGGCTTCAGATATTGATAGTGGTCTGTCTTTAAGAACTGCTGATGCTGCTTAGAAGAGTTGAAGTACACACTCTATTTAGCAACACTCCAAGCTTACTAGTTGTGAGGAAAAGAAAATAGCATTCATCCCTTTCCGACAAGGCTGGGAAATAGAGTAACCACAGCGTTGGTTAGCCTTCGGATTTAGAACTTCATCCACTTGTAAAAAGGGGACCTTAAAAGGGCAGTGGGGTGGGGGAGGAGGAAGAAGAGCAGGAAATATAAATATAAGATACTAGTTTATGCCATTGGTCAATGGAATGCACTGCACTGACTAGTAGTGAATCGTCTATCCTATGGTATGATTTATAATCTCTGTAAGGCTGAGACACAATGACTAGCCCAAGTTTACCCAGCTGGTTTTATGTTTAGAGAGGGACCAGAACTCATGGCATCTCGGTTTTCAGCTTGGTGTCTTAACCACTACACCAGACAGCCTCTCTGATAACCTTAGTCTTTGACCTGTTCAGTTTGATGAAACTTGTACTTTGTGAAAAGCTTCTTTCCTTGTATTCAGTTTCATTGGGTAGCCCAGTTCTAAACTTAGAAGAAATAGAGAAAAACACATTTGCATCCATTGTTTTCCCCTGTCTCTAATCATCCTTCTTACTCATCTTACTCCTAAAGTAAACAAACTCAAAGACTTCTGCAGTCCTTTGATTATTTTGCTTAATTTTTTTGCTATTGCAACTTTTCCTAACTGCACAATGCCCCTTTTTGCTTCTAAGACATGTATTTTTAATTGTTTCTGGTGAAGTTTTTTTTTCTTTTTAATTGTTTCTAGTGAAGTATTTTTCCAGCAGTATAATACAGCAACAACTCTCAATACCAAGCAAGATTAAATAATAAAATGCTAATCAAATAAACGAATTATCATGATTTTGAAATGAAATCAAACAAAATCAAAATATTTTCGAACTCCAAAACCTCAGATCTAGCAGTCTGCCAATATCTAGTATACAATAAAGAAATGTATTCCATGTTCCTGTTGTTTTCATTTCAAATTCTGTTTATGTAATGGTACAAAATTTATAATTGTTTATATTTGTGCCACAAATAGTGAGACACCCTAAAATCATGATAAAATGCTGGGAGCTACTGACACATGCCTTTCCTTCCCCTAACTGCATCCTTTTTTCTTTTAATCACATTTTAGCATCAGTTTAGCACTGTGACTGAACCATGGGTAA
Organism: Pantherophis guttatus; assembly: GCF_059756535.1. Classification (NCBI taxonomy): domain Eukaryota; kingdom Metazoa; phylum Chordata; class Lepidosauria; order Squamata; family Colubridae; genus Pantherophis; species Pantherophis guttatus. The sequence continues at coordinate 153,731,745 of NC_142065.1, forward strand.
GTTTAATTTTAATTATTCTAAGATAGATTATTCTAGATATTCTAAGATGAAAACTTACAATCTTCTCATTGCAGCTGTTGATAGGAAAGTGTGCAATTCCAAATGCTTGGCTTATCTTCATCAGCTATATGGACGAAGTTTGAAATTACAACTATATTGTGACTCTAGGTGAAGCCCAAATTCCAGCAGGTGGAATTTGGGTGACCTGGAAGGGTGTTTGATTCACAGGCATCAAAATAGTTGTGACCTGCTCCTGCGCTGCTAATCCAGGGTCCTGAGCTGCTAGTCCAGGGTCCCCTCAATTTGTGTTAAAGCCTTTCTAGGTGGGCAACTTCAGAATAGGTTGTGGACATTCCCTAGGCTGCCCAGCTCTTTGGCCAGAAGTGGGAGAAACTGCTGACTCATTTTGTTGAGGATGTAGGTCAGGGGTGTTAAACTGGTAGCCCGCGGGCCAGATGCATCACCCGCAGGCCACGCCCACCCCAGCTCCGCAAAGGGAGAAAACATCGCGAAACGTCATATGATGGCAACGTGACACCGCGAGTTTGACACCCATGATGTAGGTCATCTCAGGGCCTGGATCCTTCCATCAACACAAATTTCTCTCATTTCACATAGACCTAAAAAGAATCTAAATCGATGAACACATTTCTACCTCCACCACCCTAATCTGTGGTAGTCAAACAGTCAGTGTTCTCTATAAGCCAATCAGCCCTCAGCCCAGCTGACCAATGAGAGACCAGTTTGGCAAACTCAGAACTCCACCATGCAATCCTTGTCATTTAACTTCACAGGAGGTGGAAGAACTTGGAAGGAGGAAGAGATGAAACTTAATGAGAAAATTATTGATTTGCACTTCCAATATTAATGTTACAAAGCAAAATTTTCTTCCCCCATTCCCTTCCCTTATTTTGGTGTCTTTATTATAGGCACCAAAATAAGATATATTTATCTTACTTTTAAAATGGCAAGAGGCAGGAACCTCCACTCTTTCTTACCCCTATTTATTCTTCCTCTTATATCTTAAATATCCTTTTTGTCATTGTATCATTGTATCTCCAGCCATCTGGAGCCTCCCTGGCTTCACACTTTCCATTTAGAATCAATGGGGAGATATCATAAGGAGATATCCTGTTATCTTGCATGGGGCGTTTTCAAAATTGTGGACAACTAGGGCTGCAGAGAAGTCAGAAAAAAAAAGCAACAGCTGCAACCACAATATTCATCTGGCAACAAGATGACAAATCTTGCTTAAAAAAAATTCTTAAATAAATTCTGAAGCAAATTGCGCAATTAATCCCCACTTGCAGAGAGAAAATGTTCAAAGAATTGGAGGTATTTTGGATTTTTTTATTTCTTTCTTTCATTCAAGTTTACAATGCTATTCCAGCACTATTTCTTCTGGGCACAAACCTAGCTTAGGTATGTTATGTTATAAATTTTGCATGCTGGTTACAAAATGCAACAATAATGCTATATTTTTTAGACCATGGTGCATATGAAAATAAGGACCAAATAACTCTGTATGTTCATGTAAACATACAGGGAAGTCAGGGACAAATCTGGTGCTGTTCCAAGGATCTCCAGGTTCCATCTGGACACACAAAAGTACAAAAAGTAAATCTGGATATAGGATGACTTTAATTTTGATCCAAATAGATCAGCCACATTAGTGAGATAAACTTCAGGTTGATATGATAAATAACCATCCCTCTTTGTTCTTTGTCACCTTTAGAAAAACAATTAACATTAAATTTTGAAGTTATGCTGTAACCCAATTCCTGTGTTGAAGTGCGTCAGCCGAAAATGGATGGAATGTTTATTATTCCTAAATCTTGTGATACAGGGTGTGTGGAAAACGGAAAGGGAAATGTTAAGGTTTTAGGTCAATTACCAGACCTATAGGTAGCTACCCTTTGTTAAAGACAAGTGATTTAGATCTTTTAAATACAATTAGTCCTGTATATTGTTTGATTATATAAAATTAAGGTATCACCATTAATGATTGGGTCTTAATATTTTTTTTGCTTGCTTGCTCAATTGTCTAGCTTTTCCTTGAGAAAGGAAGTATGTCAGGTATAAGGAAGATTTCAGCTTGGATCGTGCTTATTTAACATTGTCTCATACATATAAACCATTATATCAATTCTTATAAACGAATACATTAGCACCCAACAGAGAAAATCAATGAAAATGTTTTGTAAAATACAGTATGAGACTTCAAGCAATGGTCTTCTGTTAAATGATGAAAATAGTTCTTAGATGGCATTAGAAAGGACTGGTTTGCAGTTGAACAGTTCTTTAAATAAGTTCTTTTGCCCATATGTATCCTTTAAAAAATGATAGTGTAATATATTATTATAGATCTAGGGCAGGGTTGAAATCCAGCAGGTTTTGACAGGTTCTGGAGAACCGGTAGTGGAAATTTTGAGTAGTTTGGAGAACTGGCAAATACCAACTCTGGCTGTCCCCAGAGTGGGGTGGGAATAGAAATTTTGCAATATCTTTCACTCAGGAGTAGGGAGGGAATGGGGATTTTGCAGTATCCTTCCCTGGAGTGGGGTGGGAATGGAGATTTTGCAGTATCCTTTCCCTGCCACACCCACCAAGCCACACCAAGCCACACCAAGCCCACCAAGCCACGCCCACAGAACCAGTAGTAAAAAAATTTGGATTTCACCATTGATCTAAGGTATCCAACCTTGGCAACTTTTAAGATTTGTGGACTTCAGCTCCTAGAATAGCTGGCTGGGGAATTTTGGGAGTTGAAGTCCACAAGTTTTAAAGTTGCCAAGGTTGGACACCCCTGTTACAGGTGCTAACTGTTCAATACGAAATTATATATACATTATTTAAACTCTGACATGTTATTACTTATGGTATATAAACGAACTTAAGAAATGTAAGACTTGTGGGTTGTATGACTTCAGCCCACTTGAGCCCACTCCTTTAGTAATGACTATATCTATTTTTTTTAGGCTTAGTCTGTATCTTCTACTAGAATGTATATTCAGTGTTGATTAAAGTAATTCAAATTCTGAAATGGAAACCCCCCCCCCTCTATTCCAATATGGTTACATTCAGGAAACACATCAAATATTAAAGTAGTGGTAATAATATATTTAAAGTTGTTATAATGCCATCCATTATGATGCTGTGTACTCTGGTAATAATAGTTCTCCAAGATTCAAGACCTTTTGCAGCCGTTATCTGAGGCCCTCCAACTGAATTTAGAGCTTTATTTTCGCTATGTATTCTATTTTATGTAAAAGATATCTGGAGATATCTGGGTATTAATGTATTGCAAAATATGTTCTGGAGTATTTCTTTTCCCACTGATATTACATCCCCCAATGGTACAGAACATAGGTTATGCAATGAATTTTTGTCAGCTGGATCTTGACGGAGTATAGAGAATTTTATTAATGGGATTTGACTGGCTGGCACTGAAGGGCTTTAAAATGCAGATCATTAGCAGAATTTCAAGGCTCAGAGAATTGGGACATTTTTGTCCTAGAATGATAAAAAAAACTATTAAATTAATCTATAAAGCCTGAAAACCCTGATCATGAAAAATGTCTGAATGCAGCTGCTCAGCCAACAGCATTTCCTATCATTAGTTTGTCTTCACTACTCATTTTTGTGCTGTATGAACATCAAATGGGAAGCCAGCTCTTGAGGAACAGCTAGTGTGTCCAGCTGTGTTGAATGTATGTTTATGTCTTAGCAATAGGATCAAAACTAGGATTTTTGTTTTCCTTACAAGGCATTATTCAGGATGTGAAACATACTGAATAGGTGGGAGTGACTTGAACATGTGTGCCATGTTGCAATTGGTATTCATAATCCAAGATTCTGCAGATTATAAAACCATCTTGGGGGTGTGGGAACAAAACAAAACAAGAGCCACTTTTTTGAAGGCCGCGTTTTAAGATTTCGGGAGCACAGTGAAAATGTATTGTACGTATCAGCATGCCAGCATTTAAAACAAACTTTCTATTATTTCCCTTGAGGAAATTATTTTTAATATTATTTAGGTTTTATGCTATAGATTTAATGAGTTTCCTACCTCAAAATAGGAGGACATTTTGATTGTGGGGTCAGAAAAAATTACTGATTCAGTAATTCTGGAAAAAATTCAAGAAAGGAAATCTGCAGGTTTTCATGTGGTCCTGGGCATGCAAGATGCTCATCCACGTTATAAAACGCTAATGTGGAAACAATCTACAACAGGGGTGTCAAACTCGTGGTGTTACGTCGTTATGTGTTGTATTGTGACTTTTTCTCCTTTGCTAAATCAGGGGTGGGCGTGGCCAGCGTGTGATGCATCTGGCCCATGGGCTGTGAGTTTGACACCCGATGTACAATTTTAGCCAGATACAAAGTTTGAGGAGTTAGTGCATTTTGCTCTTCTCAAATAAGAAGACAAGGTCAGGCCTGCAAAAACCCACAAGGCCATAAGAAGGCAGCAAAGTGTTTGCATTGTCTATATTTCCTCTTATCTAGTGATTATGTGGATTTTTGCAGCTCAGATTTGGTAGTTCAGCCTCAAGAAACAAGTACCTGGGCACTAACTAATTGAGGCAGTAGAATAAAGTAAGAAACTGGCCAGTAGAGTTTTTTTTAAAATGTAGGAGTACAAATCTTGAATTATTCTCCATGTAACTATGAAAAGACATAGGCTTTATCCCATAGGCATGTATTATTTTTCATGGCATTGGCACTGTTCAGTCTTTGACCTTGTTCCCACCTCATTTTGTTTCATATGGTATTCATTCAATTTTCAAACTAACCAGAAAATAAATGTAAAATTCCCAATGGAGTAGAATTTCAGATATTCAGTTTTTATTCATAAATGTACAAGAGATGCATTGTGCTTTACAGTGAGACCTGGAAGTAATGAATCTCCAAAGCAACTTAAAAGGAGTAAATAAAAAAAAATTGCAAAGAAAAGTCTGGCATTGTGTGAACAATGTATTTGATTTTGTTGAAAATCAAACACTGTGGTGTGTTTTTTGTTGAAAATCAAACATTATGCTTGTGTGGTCAGGACCTCACCCAACATATTACTGTATCAAATCAAAAATTCTTTGGCAATCAATTTACCTTTTAAAAAAGTAAGAGAACAGAACATCTGAGAATTACAGTAGATGTCCATTTATTTCTTGGCAACTACATATTTTAAATGTAGAAACATGAAAATAAACCAGTTCTGTTGGCAAGCTATTTCCAAAACCTTGTAGCTCCGTACAAGTTTATTTGTTAATGAATGAATAGATGTTATGTAGAAATAGTTCTATATGATTTTTAAAATTATTATTTTTAGCAGACTGAAAATAATTAAAACAATAGAAATGCCTGCAGTCTGAAGAAAATAGTTATTTAGAGAGCTAAATGCAGCTAGTCAATGCAGCTAGTCAACTTAATAACAGTTGAGCCCAACACTATTGTTGCTAAGTGAGGCAGTTGTTAAGTGAATTGTACTTCATTTTATGACCTTTTCAGCCACAGTTGTTAAGTGAATCATGCAGTTGGTATGAGATTCTGGCTTTCCCCATTGACTTAGTTTGTCAGAAGCCAGCCGAGAGGTTACAAATAGTGATCACATGACCCCGGGACAATGCAATGGTTATAAATGCAGTATATGCCAGTTGTTAAGTGCCCAAATTTTGATCACGTGACCAAATTTTGATCATGTGACCACTGGGATGCTGCAATGGTCATAAGTATGAAAACCAGTCATAAGTCACCTGTTTTCAGTGCTGTTGTAACTTTGAATGGTCACTTTAACAAATAATTGTAAGTGAAAGGCTACCTATGGACAGTTTGGTCTAATGGTTAAAACACTAAAAAGCAGGAGATCATGAGTTCTAATTCTACCTCAGCCATTTAAAACTCAGTGGCCTTGGGCCAGTCACTTTCTCTTAGCCCAACTCACCTCACAGGGATTGTTGTGGGGAAAATAGGAAAAGGAAAGTGTGTTGGATATGTTTTCTGCTGGATATGTTATTTGTAAAAATAATAAAGGCGGGATACAATAAATAAAAAAAAAATTAATCTAGCATGTAAAAGCATAATTCTTTCATGAAACGTTTTGACCCAGAAATAAAAGAAGAGCACTCTAAAAGTAGCTTTTTGCAGAAAGTTGTGCTTTATTGGATTTTTTTTCCAGCTACAAGTTTAGCTGTAGCTATACATGATATCACATTTAGAAGATATGCATGCATCTCCTACAAAGCTAAGTACAAGATAAATGATTTGCTAAACAGTTGCAAAATCAGCCAACTAACATAATATTTACATACAGCCATATTATATCCTTATACTTTCACAGTAATGTGCAAATGTTACAAATATGGCTTTTTTTTTCTAAAAAAGGAAGTAAGACATAATTGTACAGAGTAATATTTCTAAATAGTTAGGATTGTTTCACCCTTTTGTGAAACCGGTTGAGTTTCCATTAACTGTACACTGCACTTAGTTGCCACTTATATTACTGTGGCATAGGTCACACATATTTCCTAAGGCACAATATTAATGTTAGATGCTTTAAAAATGAAGCCATGCTTTTTCTGTTTATGTGAATGAATATACTAGCTACATGGTAACATGATTGTACAAAATACAATGTTAAACACTATTATTACTTGTTTAAGTTTATTTGTATCTATTAACATGAAACTACTGTATTCCGAAATCATGATATACAGGTTGCATATTAAAACATTTGGTTTTGGTAATATGTGTTGTACATTTAGCAGAGAGTTATAAGGCTTCAGTGGAATAATCATCTTATAACTGAACAAATATTTTACATTCTTCAGTAGCGGTATTTACAATGGCTTTAACTCATTCTTTGTCATTTGGGAATTAATACATATTTCATACACATCCTTCTTCACTGTCTAAAGTGCTTGCTTATCAGCGTGAGACAAAAGAAAAAAAAAAGGACATAACTGCCTGAAACAAAACAACTCCACAACATAGCAATGGCATTTCTTGGGATCTGGACTGCATTCATAGAAGAAGAAATTATTGCTAAATTCAAAACCTTCAAAAGGCAACTAAATATACTAAACATATTATGTTTGTGTATGTGAACACACACACACACACACACACACACATACACACAATATATATTGTATTGTGTGTATGCGTATATGCTAGGTTGCTACATGCATATACATCAATCCGTGGAGCAAAAGTTAGGGTTTTTTCCCCCAAATGTTTTTGTCCATCAACCTTAATATTTTGTGCTGCTCAGTTACCTTGTGCTATGCTGAAACCAAAGAGTCAAAATATTGACATGCTAGTATTACTAACTGTTCTACAATACCTAAGCAAAGAAATGTGACAGGCTGGAAATGTACAGCTGAGATGAGAATTTGGTTTAAAATGCACCATGAATAAGGCAGCAGGATGTCAAATACAGTTCAAGAGAGAAAACAGGGGAAAAAAACACACCTGGAATTCAGACACATCATTTCACTTTCAAGAGGATTCTTCTATCTATACCAATTGACAGTTTCTGTGCCTAGAAATACTTTGGATGGCAACAACTTCAACACTGCCAATACAATTCCCTGATGTCACAAACTAACAAAATAAGGCACTTCCAGGGTTGTTGTCCAGTACAGCCCGAAAGAAACAAAATCAGTTTTTGAGATTGGTTATCAGTTTGATCACATTTTCTATTTTAACCATAAAATACTCCACGCTGTACTCATTTCCAACATTTTCCTTGAGATGATTTTTAAAAGGAGGCATTTCTTAGCTGAAGTCAACCAGTTCCTTTATATATATATATATGCATAGACAAAGAGAAGAGGTAATTGTCAGCTCCAAACAGTCAACAAAACGGAAGACCAGAAAGGTACCGGGGATTATCTTCCAATTATTTGATGTAGGTATCTCAGCTAAACTTCTTGCTCACCACTTGTTAGTGGACATGGGTGCTAGAAAGATCATTCCTTATAATCTCATTTACTGCAAAAGAAAGAGAGAGAGAAAAGAAACAGAATTAGAGATTATTTGATTACACTCTTCCAACATTCTCGTGTGCTAAAGTAACATCCTAAGGCATTTCAGACTAACCGGCATAAGCAAGCAACAGTTATCAAATGGTCTAAGAATAACATTGTCCCAAACAGTCATGCTAACTTGTATGCAAAATAAGGGATCCCATTAGAAAAGTAGGACTTGGGTCTTGGCTATAATGCACTCATTACATTATTATTTACAGGAAAAAAATATTAGGGATGTTTCCGAACACAAATATTATATGACACTTTCTATATAAGCACTCATCTGCTGCAAATAAACTGCCAAAGTTGCAAGCATAGTACCCAAAACTAGAAGGTGCAGTTCTGAATCTTTGAATATTTATTCTAAGACTTTTGAAGTGGGATTCCATAGATTGATATTTCCAAAGTAGAACCGATGGAAGAGGGAGGGAAGAAAGGACTGAAAGTGGTGTTTTCACTTTGTCAAATATGGTATTTACAACATGCATACATTTTCCTTAATGGTCAATACATGCATATGTTAAAAAAAAATCCATCAGGAGTATTTCTATCTATACAATATTTTGAGAGAACGTAGTAATAACAGCATAACCTGCATGGACTGATAGCACAGTATTATTGTTGCTTGTGGTTCTTTTTCTCCTTCTCTTGCGCTGTTTAAGTTTCCCACACTCTGGTTATGTCCATTTAGCACTTGTGATTTTTGGCAAATGAACAGGAAATGACTGAACCTGGCAAAGGCCATCAACAGTGAGCTGCACAACATCCCTCTATTTTCATCTCTTGGCGGCCCCTGCCATGACTTGATTGATACTGAGATAGGCAAAATGTCATCAGTACGGCTGTCACCACTTTAGAGCTTTCCTAACATCCCGGGGAAGGGGAAACACAGGCCCACGTCATGGAACCATCCTGGGAAAGCCCATATTTCCCTTTGCTTGAAAGCTGTTGATCATTCCTGTCCAGATAAGTCCATGTGTTTGTGCAAGAGGAATCCACGCGAACTGTGGATTTGCACTGTTGAACTTTTCATAAAAGCGTGTGAAATCGGTTTAGTATTTTTCATAGAGAGGATTTAAATCAGAAATCCCAGACTGCCAACGAGAGAACAGATACTGAGGCATGGAAACTGTCAGTTTATTTATAAACTCCTCAAAAACCTTGTACCAGAAGTGTCTTCCCTACTTACTTACAAGGTTGAATTTCTCAACCTTGATAAATTTAAGATGTCCCAGAATTCCCAAGCCAGGGTGTTGAAATTTACACATCTTAAAGTTGCCATGGTTGAATAACACGGCTTTATACCAATAAAGCAGTTTGCAGCAAAAGGCATTTATAACAACCTGCATGAACTCCAGTAAAGGTACTGCAGCTCTAAACTAAGCTAGGCTGGATGACTGGAGAAATGAGCTGGGCCCCATTAGCTCTGCTGCTCCACAGCATTAATTTGAACAACTAGTGGATCTGACTAGTGGATCTGACTGGTTGTCTTATTAGACCCAATATACGACATGCAGTGTGTTTCCTGTATCTCCACCTAGTCTGACTCTTAGCCTGGCCCTGGCTGTGCTATCCACTCTTAAACATTGGACCTCTATCAGCTTGGGTCAAAACTAGACTCCCAATAGTGGTGAATCTGTACATCTGACCAGATCTGATACCTTAGAAAATTATAACGTGACAAAATTATAATATGGCAGACAATCTAGTGAAAAAAACCATAGACACACACACTCTCTCTCTCTCTCTCTCACACACACACACACATACATGGAATATGCTGGACCTTTTAAGGAATGCTAATAGAGACTATGTTTTATGCAAACACAAATATAACCGCCTGCATTATGTACACGTCCAGTCTATGTGTCATCAGTACTCCAAAGACGCAGAAGAGCTGGAAAGAAAGGAGTAGTTTAGTAGGTATGTATGCTATAGTAAACACAGTTGCTAACAGAAGTCAATTAGGGGAAAATTGAACAAAACCAGAAAAATCCCTGACTGCTCACAATTAATTTTCCAACACATTATACCAACACCAGTAATATGGGAATGAATATGCAATGAAGATGTACTAAATTGACTTTTAGACTAGCTTCGTTTATTTACAATGGGAAGGTTCCTATTCATAACAAAGGGAATATTTCATCAACCGGATTTAAGAAAATATTAATCTACGATACAAGTATCTGTCGAAATGTTTCTCCATCAAATCTGAAAAATCCATATGTCTGTCAGGAAACGGAGCCAATTCCTTCTCTGTGGTGCTGGTTACATTAGGGGCAAGGGCCATATACTAACCAGCAGTTAATATTCGTCTTTAACACTCTTGGAATAGAATTGGAAACTCTATTGACAGATCACAGTGTCCTTCACCAGTTAAGGCAGCTGGGAGAAAATATTTTATTTCCTGTGCTCGTTTCATTATCTTCCCTGCTGTGAAATCCTTTTAGTGTATGGCTCCTTTTACCTATATTTTAAGCCCAATTCCACATGGAAGGAGTTGATGTTTTATATCTACTACACACTACCAATGCCACTCCAGAAACTGAAGCACTGTAGACTCCTCCCACAAGGAGGAATCCATAAATTTTCATGCCAAACAGATTAAAAAAGTACAAATTATCTCTCTGTATGTGATGAACCATAGCCAACCAAAGTATCCGGTTGTCACTAGGAACAGAACAATCGTATCCATGTCTACTTGGAAGCAGGGTTTCCTGCATCCATTACAGCTTAGGCCTAAGTAAATGAGGACAATTTGAAAACTGCTGGGACAACAAATCCCTGTTAATGCAAAGTGTGCACCAGTGCTCCTTGGGCAACTGATAAGGACAATACACAAGCATCGATAAAAATGTGGTTCTGAATTCATTCCCTCAGGAAGTGTCTGAAAGTAAAAAGAAAGAAATTTCATGTGAAGTCTTATGGAGAGTTGTTGAGAACTAAATCCAACTGAGTTCAATGAATTGCTCCAAGGTAAGAGAGTGCAGGATTGTAATTCGTGTCAAGTTGAAAACAAAGTATTTAACTTTAGTGTCTGTTTTTCTGGTACATTTCCAGTAGATCCAATATCAATGGATAAGACATCAATGTCTTTATTTGTTTTATCAATGGAGCCATTTGTGGAATGTAGAATGTGAATCCTGACCCATCTGATATTTACTGTGGTTACTTTATTCTGAAATACGGGATTATTTTATTTCTGAAGCATTGGATTCCAAACTGCTAGAAATAAACAATTTTGTTCAGAAATCTTCCTATGTACTATGTTCTTCCATTCATGATTTCTCTCCCCATTTGGAGACAAATGTGATAATAGTATCTTTTTGGGAATAAGATATTTTTCTATGTAGGTTAAATTGATTTTTCAAATGAGCTAATTTACAGGCATAGGAAGAGAAGTGAAAAGTTGAAAATCATAACGCACATTTGGAATCAAATTAAATTTCAAACTAGAAACTTTGATGTGCAGTAGTTATGATGCAATCATATACCATATGTATGTGTAAATTCAGCAATAAGCACAAATTAATTCAAAGGATTTTATTTTAAGTAAGGGTATATAACATTGTAGCCTAGAATATTCCTACTGCAGCCTAGAATATTCCTATAGGTGAGCAGTTCTTCCTAGTAATCCTTTGCGTATCTTTTAAAAATATGTATTATCTGATGAAATTATCAAGTTAACACCCACAGTTTCCCAAAACATTTTCCAATTTTACAATGTGATAGTTTCCATACATGTTAACTTTTCCACTGACATCATATTTTTTTTAAAAAAAGTATGCGTAAAGTTTACGATAGAGCACAAAAAAGTCATAAGAATGAAAGAGACGTGCTTTGTTATGTAGTCACATTACCTGTCAAAGGCCTGAAAAAGGAACTTTTCATTGCTCAACACATAAAAGGCCACTGCAACAGGATGTGGCAAGCTGTTACACTACAGTTCACAAAATGGGTTGTTAAATGTCTTTTATTTAACATTGAAAAGAAAATATTTTCAGAAAATGTGACTAGTTGTTTTTCTTTCCTTTTTTCACAGATCTAATATATTTATAAAATTAACTCAATAAAGTTTTAAATATTTGATTCTAAAAGCAAAATATAAACATAAACTATTTTTAAAATTCTCCTTTCTAGAACACTAAACTGAACACCTTTTAGCAGTTGTGAAGCATTGTGTTATTTCTGATAATATAAAGCCTTATGTACATATCATCTTGATCCTAATGGAAACCTATAAAAACTTTTTATTAATTGTAATATTGCTAAATTATACATTATATATACAAAATTATAAATTATGTATGTTTTTCACTTAAAAGGCCCAGGTTTTCCTAAAGTAACCAGGTTTATGGCAATGAAAATAATTTCGAACCAAAGGGGATATAAATCTGTAGATCTATGTTGGTGCATGATTAAATGAGGAAATGAATGTAAATTCAGATATGCTATGGCTTTACGTGATGAGAGTATAAATTAAGGAGTAGGTCATATAAATCTGTAAAAGAGTTTAAAGTATGGACTACAAAAAGATGAACCTGCAATTTTATAACTCAAGATTAATGTTTTTATTGAAAAACCGGACGCTAGATTTTTTTTCTAGTTTGATTTCAAAAGAATTTAGCAATGTTTAAATTAATCATACAGTACAAGAACTCTAGGAATTGTATTGCATGCTATATTATGTTGTTGTTATGTTGTTATGCTGTGCTATGCTATATTAATATACCGTGTTTCCCTGAAAATAAGACCCTGTCTTATATTTTTTTGAACCCTGAAATATGCGCTTGGCCTTATTGTCATGTGCTCAAAAACCCGATTGGGCTTATTATCAGAGGATGTCTTATTTTGGGGAAAACAGGGTAATAGTCAGTTTTAAGAGCCTCTATCTTTTGATTGACAATTAATGAAGAGATGCTTGAAGAGTGGGATTCATAGTAGCCTCATTCCTAAATCAAGACATCGTGGTTTAGCTAAATCCCATTTTAAGGACAAAATGGTCAAAATATTTATAAACAGCCAATTTAGCTGCATATTACATTCTATTTCAATCTCAGTGCAAAACATGTGTTTGCAAATTGCCTCCTGCAGGCCCCCGTTCTCTACCAAATAAGCATTAAACATTATTATTAACTAACTTTAATCAACAGGTATTTTTAAAAACAGTCTGATTAGCAGATACTTTTAGTAACACGGGGATGTGGGATAACAAGGACTCAGGCTACTGATCATACGGCATGTAAAAATGTTCAATTTCCAAGCATTAGGGGTACTCAAAAGTTGTGACATGCCTTGGGGATTGTAAAGATATTTTGGACGTGCTTGGTAAGTAACTACAGTACATAAGTATCATAACTTTTTAACATTTTGTTTGTTTCATTTGAGGCACAACAATACAAGATGGGAGCTTAGCAGAATGTGGCATGGAAACGCTCTAAAGACAATGTCATGGCCAACATTGTTCTCAAAGAATCTTGACAACTTAGGGAGCAGAGGGGTACTTGTTTCTTTCTTGCTTCTACCTTGAAATATTCTAATTGCATTGCTTTTTAATCCCACAATAAGTCAATTAAAAAAAATACAGATAGTAGCAAACAAATATATCCTGCTATCACAATCATTTTCAAAAAGTATGATATGCTTCAAAGATAGTTAAAACATGGAAAAAGCTTTCACTACATCGTTTCCATTTCAATGACATACAATAAAATGTTCAGCTTTTATCAGGGGAAAGAATAATGTTACCATCTTTACATGCATTTAAATAAAATGTCCAATAATACCAATTAAATATTTGATTGAAGTTATATAATTCTGTCTCTACCAGCTGGGTACCCATGGCTTTCAATGGTTCATAATATATTGTAAAACCACTCCCATATAAATAAAATCCTCTTTTATAATCCTGACCAATTCTCAGATTATAAAAATAACAACTGTAAAACAAGTTTTGGGGTCACTAAAACACAGAGTTCAATCATTGCTTGTATTTTTATTTTAATAATTTGCTCGGTCTTTTATGTCTGTTCATGATTGATTTCTCAATTAAGTAGGCCTAATGTCAGTTAAAGAACCAAAATTGATATCAATAAATAGAATCAGAGTTATAAAGTCACATTCATTACTAATGGCAGGAGTGCAATGTTATAAAACAAAGCAGATAAAATTAAAAATAAATGCTAAATAACAATAAAAATGAAAGTCATTTTCATAAGCAATGATTTTTAGCAGAGGAAACATTGTTCAGCATTCAGGAATTCTGGGAGTTGAAGTCCACAGGTCATAAAGTTGCCATAGTTGCTCATCCCTGGTTTACCCCATTAGAATTTATTTTTGGAGGTTGCCATGTTTCTAATTTAAACAAATCTCCCACTCTGATCTCAAACAAGTTGCCTCCCATTATGCAAAGCATGAGGCGCCGTGCCTCAATGGCTTAAAAGATGCTTGAGAAGGTCTATGCTCCAGCGGTTGGAGTCTTACCACTTCATAATGGAATGAGCTCCCATTACTTGCCTCAGCTCCTGCCAACCTAGCAGTTCCAAAGCATATAAATGCAGATAGATAAATAGGTACCACTCACTTCGATGGGAAGGTAACAGCGTTCTGTGTTTTGCTGTACGCCCTGCGTTGTGGATGATGTCATGTTGGCCACATCACCATGGCAACGTCTTTAGACAGTGCTGGATCAATTGCTTAAAGAAACGGAGATGAGCACCGTCCCCTAAAATCGGCTACGACTAGTGAAGTAAAACTGGCAGGGACACTTTTACTTTTATGCAAGGCATTTTTGATCAACATACACAACAATATCTCTAACTGTACGGTAAAAAGAATTGTCTGGCTGCCCGTTCACCGTAAATGAAAATGCAGCACTCTTCTCTTACACAAGAAAATGTAAATAGGAAAAGGGCATTGATGTTGGGAACATCTCTTTCATGGATGAAAAGCCATTTGAGAAGCAAGCAATATTTAAGCCCCTGAGGTAAGGAGGGCACAACATACTGCATGGGAGATTAACCTAAAAGCTCCAAAATTCAAAACTAAACAAAATGAAACAAGGAATCAAGAATAAAGTAGGATTACAGAACAGTGGAAAATATAACCACACTTTCCCTTAGAGAACCTGACCTTGTACTACTCCAGGCATTCTGAATTTACATTAAATCATAATTTGTCTTTATATATTTAATCTCAATAAAGCCATGATCACAATCCAAGTGAAAGAAGTGATGACAAATAACAGGTTTTAATAAAACATGATCCTCCCACCTATAAGTGTAGTTCATTAGTCATTAATAATGGAAGTGTTTTCCTAATTTTAACAACCTCTTTCTCCCTAGACAAACTTCATATATCTGAATTGTGGGACAGGAGAACTATGGAATAGACAACAGTTAAGAATTTCAACATGTTATAAATTTTTTTATTTTATTTTAGGGCTTTGTGGACCTTGGTGATTTGATTCATTTGCTGCACTTGTTTTTATTTTTTTAATCATGATCGGGTTACCTCTGTTCAGCCATTAAAGTTCTTGTGTGATTAAAATCACATAAGGTTAAGAAGGAAGCCTATCATCTGAACCTATCCTCTGCTGACTACTTATTTCATAGCTGCCCAGACAATGCACAGCTGCTATGCATTATTGTACAGCTATAATGCATTGTTGTGCAGTGCATAGCTAGACAAGACTTTAAGACTACTTATTGCATAGGTACATGACTTTGAGAAGATTTGCAGTGACCAACTTGATTTGTGATTGATAACCTGGAGCTATCAGGGTCCTAAATTATATGAAAAACCCACTAAAGTAGAAGAATTTCCCCTTGCAGCTGATCTTTGTCCTCCAATTATATATGGGATTCAGGAACAGTCAGTCCATCTCAGCTCTCTTTTCTTCATCTGGGTTTGAAGTGATGCTGTTCTGCCCCGCTACAGACCCCAAAGAACATAGCACACACAAACCTTAGTTTACAAAATTAAATCATTCTTTTTCAAACAAAGACTGTTAATTAACTTTCTTAACAGCCTACAAGAATCCAAAGAATAAATAATCGTAATATTACTAGGATTGGCAGAAAGACCAGAAGCAATTTGCAGGACACTGATAAAAAAACTAAGATCCAGATGCGAAGGAGAGAGAACTAAGTTGTTCCCTGCAAGTTGCCTCAGTCATCTTCCTTCCTTAAATAGGCTAAGGGAGTGGCCAATTAGCCCCAAGCCTTACTCTCGCGGAGACCTCCTCCTGAGGAGCCACTCCTGCCTTTTGGCAGCTCTGTGCACCTGTGCATCAAGAAGAGGCTCCTCCTCTTCTTCCTCTTCACTTATGGAAGTTTCTGGAGGTTCTGAAGGACCTGGCTGAATCCACGCCTCTGGCACCACATCTTCTCCATCCTCATTGTCTGACTCGAGTGCCAGCTGCAAAGGCTGCTGGCGCAGCACCACACCAGCCTCCTCGCTGTCGGAATCAGCTACTAGCTGCACAGGCCGCTGACGGGCCACAACAGATGCTTCCAAAGGCTGGGAAGTGGTAGTAATGGACCCCCACATCCCACAATTCTGCAACCCAAGTCTAAACCAGTGCTTCAGATACAGTAAATTATGAACTTTTGGTTTTCACATAAATAGCAAACCTCATAAACTGAATTGTGAAAATGGAACACACCTGTATGGGCACAAAAGACACAATTCTTTCCCCCGCCTGCTTCCAACTGTTTGACAAACATTATGCCAGTAGGCATTCTGTGTTTGATACAAAACTATTTTGAAAGTAAAATTTAAGGTTTCTTAGAATTGTTGGATTTTTAAATAATTGACATTTTGTGGTAAAAATTAAAACCAGATGGAATTAAGTACAGCTCAAATTATGGTTAAGGACACGTCATCTTATTGCAAACATCTGGTACCAATGATAGATTCACTCCAAACCTTGTTGCATGTAACTTAGACATATCACTTGTCAGCACACACTGTGTACCCATCAGTCCAAGCTCACAATGTTTACAGATTTCTAATCTCATGTATGGTAAAACTCATTTTTGCTATGAACAAATGACATCTTCTCAAGGCCAGATGTCAGCAATGTACTGTCTAATTGCATGCAAGTTCAAACGGGACATACACAAAGCATGTGCATGTAGAATGAGTGGCTGCAGCCTGCCTGCTTGCTGTACATATTTTTTTTCTCATTAAACTCTTTCCTCAACCACAATACCAGTCAGCTCATGTATGGTAATGTTGACCTTTGTTTCTGTTTTGTAGGTAAGAGAAGCTGGATTATCAAGAAAGGATGCTTAAGACAATACCTTCTCAGTCGTGTTTCCAACTTTTAATTAACTCTAGGTGTGGGGCTGTCATTTGAGTTGAAGTGGTGGCCAGTGTCCCCACACTGTAAAATATATATCCTTGGTGCTGGCCGCCATTCAAGAGTATTTCCTGAAACCTAGTATTATTAATATTATCATATTTGCTATACATATATATTCTTGGTTGTAAAGTTCCCTTTAAACCGCTTGGACTTTAGCTCCAAAGCCTAGGTGTAAAATGGTAGAATGGTACTTTCCAAAGTATGAAAAGATTAATAAGATAGACACTCAGGTGCTTCTGCTCAACTGTATACAATTGAGGAGACTTGGCACCTCAGCTGGATCTCTATGGCTTTAAAGCCTCTGCACTTATTCAAATTTTCCTTTTGACCAGTTAATTAAGGTTGTGCGTATCAGATTATACCAATCCTTGCAACAACTAGTACTCTCATTTATTATTACAAAAATCAATTAGTCCGAATACATATGTACCCTGTGGATTTAACTGAAAGGTAACTAATACTTAGTAATATGTAGTTACAAGAAACCTAAACTTTTTCTATTGCATTTAATATTCCTTTATGAATTGTTAGTATGTAGACTACTTTAATAATCAATACCTATGTTTCATCTAATGGGTCTCCTTCATAATCAATATTTTGCAAAGATATTTATGTATTTCTTTGAATAGTTCCTATGCATCTTGCATTTTGTTAAGTCCAACTTCAATTAGTGTATCATATGCATTCTATGATATTGAATTATTTTAAAATTCTGAGTATACTTTATTTTTTAACATTTTTTAAAAAACTGCCCATCTCCCTCTCAAAGGGTAAATAGTAAAATATGCCTAAATAACCATTTTTTAATATTTATATGTTTCTTTCCATTCAGACATATAAAAGTCTTTGCGAAGAAAATGTAGTGTTTCACCTGAGTAATTTTGGAACTATTTTATTGAATGTCAGTTTCTCTGGAAGTTGTGAATTACAGCATAAAAGATTGAACGGCACACATATACCATGAGGTCAACTGCCAAACACAGGGTGTAGGTTTCTTTCTTTCTTTCTTTCTTTTAATATTTCACCATGCAAGAGCAACATATTTTCTAAACTCCTTCATAACAATGGCGGACACTGGATTGCAAGAAGGAAAGAAATATGCATATACTGTCACTTAAGAAAAATATCAATATTAGCACTATACACAATGCTGATCATTTAAAATGTAAATAGCAACATGTCTGCTCAATGGCATCAGTCACTATAGTAGAACTTGAAATATCTCAAGGTACCAATGGTTTTCCTTTTGATATACAGAGTAATTTGTATGGCTGCAACTTTCTCCTCCAAGAAAACAAAGAGCAACATACTTTGAAATGTTTAGGTTTTGTTTTCAAAACTATTTTATCAATTACTATATATTCTCATTTTTGGCTCAAACTATAGTAAAACTCTTCCGCTATCTTTTTTTAAACTCCCCATTTAGCAAACTGTTATCAAAAGTTGCTTCTATCTGTACACATTTCTGAAATACTTTCATTCCAACCTACTTTGGAAAAAAAATCCAAGAAGAGTGGAAACCTGGCATTAAACTCAACTGGAAGGAAGAAGTTTCCACTTTATAAAGGAAGGGAGAAAGATATAAAAAGGACATTAAAGGTTACAGCTAAGTATGGAGATGGAAGCGAGAAAAAAAATGGACAAAAACAAAAGTCATGCCACTACCTGGCTGAAGTGGAATCTGGGCCAAACTTTCGCTTGTTGCCCTTCTCACATCAAACCATGTTTTTTAAAAGAGCCAAATTTGGACAGAGGTTACTTGAAATCTTTCGCAAACAGATTACTTTGAATTTCTCTTTAAAGAGATTCTATGTGGTGAAAACAGGGCAGATTGCTAGCAGGTCTGATGAAGAACGGACAATCACTTTCTCCATCGAGGCTTCAATCTTTTTATTCATTGGATTAGATTCCTTTTAGACCCCTTTAGTGATTTCTTCCAACCATTGACCAAGAGGAAATAACTCTGCAGCACTGGGAGCCTGGGAATCCTAGAAAGCAGTCCTAAATCTATAAAATAATTGAAGTGTAGTTTTAGTGAGCTCTTCAGTTCAGTTCTGATTTTTATTACAATGTCAACAAGTGTTTAATTTGTTTTAAAGTTGAGGTTCTTAAATCTGAGTGATATACAGTAGTTTACAGCTTGCTGGCAAGGACCACTGCAAGGAGGAAAAAAAAAATAAAGAGCACATAAAGAGTGTTCTGAATTTGACATTATAAAGCAGGGAGCCAAGCCAAGAGCAGCAGTGCTCTCCCAGCCTCTGGCTGACTCTGGGGCCTTCTCATGCAGTGACCAATTTCATCTCTTAACCAACTTCATCTGGAGACTAATTAAAAGGGAAATATTTTAATCAGTAATTCCCTGCCCCCCCAATAAACATTTACAGATGTTAACTAGTGAGGCAATTTGCTAAATGGTAGTCTTGTTACACCACTGCTATTCATTTTAGGAGGTCGAGTTCAAACTTATAAAGGGTTTTCTTGAAGTTTGGGTTCCTAATTCCTAATGGCGATAGGCCCATTTCTTATGCAACAGCATTGTGGCATCACACAAATGTGAGGAGCAGAGTTGAAAATTTTATACAGGCACCCAAAGTCAAATGCATTACATTTGTGGAGATCCAGAGAAGAAGCATCGGAGACAATCTATTTTTTTTTTGTATAATTTTGGTCCTATAAAATGGTAAAATGGAGGGGCTTTAGAGAAGTTTTTGTCCTCTGAGATCTTAAAAAAAAGAGGGGGGGGGGCTTTCTTCAGCTGGCTTACAACTCTGTAACTAGATGCCTTTGCTTGTGCTGAATGCACACGTGTCAGTCCCACTTCTGCGATGTTAGCTGAAGTGGAACTATTTTTTTCTCAGAGCCAAGTATTTCATGATTTATACAGCCATATCAAATATCTCTGGAGGACCTTGCATGAAGGTGATGGCGAAAACCTCAGTTCTGACATTTACAGCCCAGACACAGTTGTCTGATGGAAAGCCCCCCTTCCTTTCTCCTCCTCCCTCTCTCTGGTCACTGGCTTTGAATGGAGCCAAAGGCTTGAGTAAATCAGCAGAATTTCTTGATTTTTCTAAGGGCTGTGAACACTAAGTGTTTTCCGGTACCTACTTCCTCTGCCATATCTAAAACAACAGCAGCTGCTTGGACCTGATAGAGAAGCATCCCAGAGTGAAAATTTTCACAACTGGGGTGGGAAAGAAAAGAAGAAAAAAAAGGGGGAGGGAGGAGGTAGAATGGATTATTCAGAGAAGAGATAACACATGCCTGCATATTGCTTCTTGCCGATGATAGCCTCTAAGCTGAGAGCAACGAAGTTAAAAGCAAACTCTCTATAGAGACCATGGGAATAAGAAGTTTCCATGCTGGCTAGGAAAACAGGGAAAGCCCCAAAGCACTTGTTCTATTGTACAGCCTATCATAGGTTGATTAGCTAATGTCTCCAAAGGACCGATAAGAAAGGATAAGTGACTCAGATGTGAAAGCTTTTGTCCCTTTCTTTACTCTGACTGTCTTTTTGAAAGTGTTTTGAATATTTTCATCAAGGGAAAGTTTGGGTTATGAGAAAACAAAAAAACAAAAAGGACCAGGAAATGTCACAGTGCTATTTTCAACCTGTTTTGCGTCTCGGTTTCTAGATTTGAGGACAACCTCAGGTCAACCATCATAAGATTGAGTGCCATGCTGATGATGGTTGGTTTATTTTATTGCTGACAGGAATACAAATATACCCAGATGCGAACTCTTGCCTCAAATCATAAAAGCAATGGGCAAAAAAGATAGAACAACCGTGTCTCCAAATCCAGTTCTAGTCTGTATTTAAAAAGAGATGTCATGGAGTAGAACAGGAGTTTCCAAACATGGCAACATTGAGGCTTGTGGACTTCAACTCCCAGAATTCCTCAGCCAGTCAGGAACATCAAGGAAATGGACATTAGGAAAAGAGGATCAGACAAAAAAGAGATGCAAGATGCCTTTTGATGTTAAGAGCTGTAATAGTGGTTTGCAAGCTTGTGGCAGTCTAGATTGTCTTCAAAGGAGCTTCAACAGAAGATATGAAGGAGGCCATATATTTCACAATTCACAATCATCCAAAAAGCTGCAAAGAAATGTGTCATGAAATACAAAACAATCTTCCCTTTAAAGGAAGATGGGCCACCACAATATATGGTATGCTAATGCAACCAAAGCCAGAGGTTAACAAATCTTGACAATTGAGATAAATTTCATTTTATTCAGGATCAAGAGTTTAAAGTAATACAAATGAGCCGTATTTTAACAGTGCCTGATTTTAGTGCTTTAAAATATTTTTGTTGTGGCATCATCCTGTCTTAATTAGAGAATGGTGAGAGGTAGGGAGGGACCCCCCTTTTAACCAGAAAGTATAACCAGCAATTAAGAAGTCATATATTCTCCTAAGAACTAAATGATTATTTGACTCAAAGAATCTATATTAATTAGTCTGTTCAATTTAGATGGATTTTTCTTTTGGGACAATAGCAGGGTTCAGAATTTGATCTTGAAAATACATTTATCACAATATTAAAGATTTGTAATTATGTATGGATATTATGAAGTGGTATATCATATTCAAGGAGAGCCATTTTGGTGTCATGATTAAGGCATCAGGCTAGAGATTGTAAATTTTAGTCCTGCTTTAGCCACAAAGCCAGCTGGATGGCCCTTGGCCACTGTCTCTTAGCCTTAGGAAGGAGGCAATGGCCAACCACTTCTGAACTCTTGCCAACAATCCTGAGGGACTAGTCCAGGCAGTTGTTAGGAGTCAATACTTCCTTCAAGGAACAAAATTGACTAATTAAAGAAATAATCATATTCTATATGTAATATAGCACATCACATGGTACATTCTTAGCTATCAAAGAACTAAGAAGGCTGCAGATAAGATAATGGAAGTTTGCAGCAGTATTCTGTTTCTTATTGAGAGTAGAAAAGTGGATAATATACTCCTATTTCTATTTTTGGCCAAGGTAAATTCCTAACCAGGGTGGATAAAAATCAATGTTGTTTTAAAAAAAATCAAAAAAATCAGATTTTTTTAAATTTAAATCAAATTTTTTTGATTTAAATCGGATTTTTTTGATTTTTATCGAATTTATTTTAATAAAAAACTTTTGGGGTAAAAATCTATCGTAAAATAGTTTTCTATTTAAGATACATAAATAATTTAGTTTATTCAGCACGAAATGGAGCTTAGTTATGTAGCACAAGGCTGTATATTCTGCAACACTGGGACTATCGGTGAGTCAACAGTGGTCAAAGGAGTAGCAGAGATGACAGTTGCTCTTTAAAAATTATGATTTAAATTGAGTTGATTTAAATCAAGCCTTTTTACTAATGATTTAAATCATGATTTAGATTGTGATTTAAATCAACTCGATTTAAATCAAATCCACCCTGTTCCTAAGAGAAAGAAAGAAAAGAAAAGAAAAGAAAAGAAAGAAAGAAAGAAGAAAAAAAGGAGGGAGGGGAGAGGGAGGAAAGAAGGAAAGAAGGAAGAAGGAAATTACTAAGTTTCAAAACTTGTATTTTGTGGCTAAATTACAGTTTATAAAGAAAGAAAACTTAGTAAACTGTTTAATATTTCCATTTAAAATTTTATCATATATCTCATTTCTGGATTTGGGTCATTTTTTGCAGACTTTTTTTTCACACTTGCAAATTCTTCACTAATTCTCAAATGACTGAATTTGGTTGATAAAGAAAATATTTTTTTGATATTTTTAATTTCATATATCTACAACAAACTATTAAGTGCCATGGTTAAGGCAATCACTTTTTGTTCTTTTTCTGGTTAAAATGAACACTCATGATATTTTTGAACTGGAATGCTGTCTGAAAATTACTTTGCACAGGTGTTGTTCAAATTAGTTTTAAAAATAGTTTTAAAAATTATGTAGCTATTATATTCTCTGCTTTCAGTTTCTGTTATGTTAGTCCAGGGTTTTCCCATTCACGCAAGAGCAACTATGAATATGCAACAAACTAAGTGTCATAATTTTATATATATTTATAATTTTTGAATACACATACACACACACATTCATTATTCCAATTAACCTCTATACATTCTTTAATCTTCATCTCTCACAGTAATCTAATTCACTGGTATTAATTAATCCACGTGTCTAATCTATAAATTTTACGTAGTTTATTACTTTGATCTAGCCCAGAAACTGAGAAGCACATTATTATATCTTATCTTTCATCAAAACAATCAACTATCAAAACACTTAAAAAAAACAAGCCAAATTAAAAAAAACCCTGAAAAACAAATAGACTAACTTCCAACACATTTGTCACGATAGTTGACAGTCTCTCAGAAATGCCTTTTCCTCATGCCTCTGGAAACATGGTTTCCTCCCTTCCTCAAGCAAGTGGGAAGTAGGTAGCTTGGAAGACTAACCACCTCCCATGTTCCTCTTGCTGCAGCTCTAAAATAAGCTACTTATTGAGGAGGCAAGGATCAGAGATGGGAAAGGGGATGTTTTCCTCTCCCTCCTGCCAACTGAATGAAGAGCCTTCATCTTCACTGCTTCTTTCTCATTTCCTACCTTCTCCCTTACCTTCTGGAAAGGACTGCTACTGGCCCTGACAGCAACAGTAGCTTACCAGCATATTCAGGTAAAATGTGACTTGATACCAACCTTACTAGATAGATAAAATAGAAAATATGACCAGATAAGCTAATACTATTTTTTAAAAAATAAAATTATAAAAATTCACAGAACCTTGCAAACCACAAAGTACCATTTTCCTACCATCGACATTACAACCTGAGAAATTAGGGTCTTCTGAGCCTCTTGCCCCACATATTATCCAGCTGTGGGCTATGCTGTCTCTTATCTGAAGAGGATTTCTTAGATCATTCTCCCAAGGTCTTTTCCACATACCATTACAGGTTTGTCTGGCAGCCATAGGACAACAGGCTACAGCATATAGAAATTTGTGACAAGATAAAGGAGGGTGCTGGTCATGAATCTCCCTTAGGCTCCTACTGCATACCACATATTCACAACAGAATATAGCTTCTAGGAGATCTCTTTGTTTAGCCTGTCTCAGTGGCAGGTTGGCTTCAAGATTGCAAGGATATGTTTTCAACTATTGAAAGTCGCCTTTGGAAGGATATGTTTTCAACAGAGAGGAATCAGGCCATCTTGGGTGTTGGGGCACGGATGGTGTGAGGCCAAAATGTCAATAAAATTGCTGCCATTTCCTATTCATGGAGTAGGGTAGACCTTTCCATATATCAATTTGTACTATTTCAATAACTTCTATGAAAAAAACCTTAATCTGGGTTGTATTATGTTTTGGGCATACTGCATACAGGAAGGATTTTCTGTAAATGAATCAAATCAACTAGGATCTAATGACTTATCCTTCTTCTATTTTCCCAGAAGCTTCTCTAGCGGAGGTGGAGGCGTACAATTGTATTTCACTATCTATATTGTGAAAATATATTTACCTCTTAATAAGTCCACAGAATTCTTAAATTTATCTTTATGAAAGTAATAGCAATATTACTTAGACTTATATACCACTTCATAGTGCTTTACAGCCCTCTTTAAGTGGTTTACAGAGTCAGCATATTGCCCCCAACAATCTGAATACTCATTTTACCGACCTCGGAAGGATGGAAGGCTGAGTCAACATTGAGTTGGTCAGAATCAAACTCCTGGAGTGAGCAGTGAATTAGTCTGCAATACTGTCATTCTAACCTGCACCACCACGGCTAATGAATTTTTTTGAGGGGGGGGGGAGGAATCATTTTTAACAATAATAACATTGGTGATAGTCATTGGTTTTTAATCTTCTCTTTTCCGAGTTTACACCATTCAACATTTTAATGACAGTATCTGTGAAATATTCCACTCAAAGAATAGCTACCAAAGATTTGGGTGAAATTTCTACTGGAAAATTTCAGTAAAATATTTCATATTCTGGATCTTTAGCAATGGTGAAATTTAATTTTTTTTTACTACCAGTTCTGTGGGCATGGCTTGGTGGGTGTGGCAGGGGAAGGATACTGCAAAATCTCCATTCCCACCCCATTCCAGGGGAAGGATATTGCAAAATCTCCATTCCCACCCCACTCTGGAGCTAGCCAGAGGTGGTATTTGTTGGTTCTCTGAACTACTCAACATTTTTGCTACTGGTTCTCCAGAACCTGTCAGAACCTGCTGAAGTTCACCCCTGATCTTTAGAAATAATAATTTTATATACCATATTTTTCGGACTATAAGACGCACTGGAGTATAAGACGCACCTTAGATTTTGGGGAGGAAAATAAGAAAAAATCTGATTGGGGGTGGATCGGCCTCCCAGAATACCCCCAATCAGCTTTTCCCAGAGGTGAACTTTAGCAACAGGTTTGTTGGTTGTGAGCTCTGCGCCTTGTTTTTTTTTTTCAGCCTCTCAAAGGGAGGCTGGGCAGGACTACATTTGGACTATAAGATGCACCCAGATTTTTACCCTCTTTTGGGGAGTAAAAAGGTGCGTCTTATATGCTGAAAAATACAATATTATACAACAGTGAATTGTTGGATCATAAGAATGACTGAATTTTTTAAAGAAAAAAAACCAAAGTACAATCTATCTGCTAGCTGTTTGAATTTAAAGGAAGTGGCCTTTCTAAACTATGATCTTCCTCATTCAGAAAAAAGCAATGTCAATGTAGAAGCACATTTAAGTGAACATGACTCTAGCTGATTGGTATGGAACAGTTCTAGTATTCTTCAATATGGCTACACTTTCTGGGATTACTGGCAGTTGTAGAACCATATCTGGAGAGCCATCAACTGTCCACTTTGACCTTGCAGAGTGAGATCATATTACTTTCCCCTATCTTTTTCAGCATTTAGGAATATGCAACATACTTTTTCACAATGTTAAAATCCTACTGAGTATCTGATATATGGCATGAAAAATTATACTCAGACCATTTTATCGAACAGTAGACCAGTAGAAGATTAGAGTTTAAAATGAATTTAAGGTTGTAGGTTTTATTCATATTTTCATGAAACTATATTTGCATTTTATTCATATAGTTCCATGTCAACTATTTTTCCACCATTAAGTCACTACTTTTTCTACCTCTTTAGTAATATAAGCTGAAATGCTTCATTTACTTCTGGAAGAGGATTGGTTTAGAGGGTACTTTCTTTGAAGAAATAAAAATCAGCTATATTGGAAGAAATGTTACACATATCATTAAATACCAATTAACTGTGTGAAAGATGACTATTTGAGTTTCCTTTGAGATTCTGCTGAAATCCACATTGGAATTATGTTATCTTTTAGTCTGAATTATCTTACGCTACTCCTGAGTCTCATGTTTCTAGTATGAAAATATTTGTAAACATTGCTGAATTGCCTATAATATCCCTTAAACTCCTTTTCAACTCTTCCTCTCTAATTTAGAAGATGAAAATTTTGGAGCTTCTTTTGAATCAGCAAATATTACTTATTTCCTGAAGAGATTGGGGATGTGATGTATGTATATATTTTTGAATGAAACTGATGTACTGCAGCAATACTTCAAAGACTCACAGAAAGCTCACATTTTAGCAGTTGCTATGTCCCTAATCTGATATTGAAAGATTGAGAAAAATGCTTAAAAAACCCAAAATGTAGATATGGCCACAGAATCTTAGCCTGGGACGAAGTTGTACTAATGTCTAAACTTCAACTGCAGTGTTACAATATGATCCCAGAGCTGAAAACTTCAACACCACACCATTATGGAAGGAATAGACATGAAAAGTAAATCACATACAATACTTGCAATATAGAAAATTCTAGTTTCAATCCTTGACATTTTAAGATAAAGAAGAATCCATTAAGAAATATAATGGAAAAGGATTTTGCCTAAGACCTTCTTTCTGATTAGAGATGAGAAAGGAATTTGTGTCACTCAAAATATGATACTATATGTCAGTAGATGTGAAATGTGTCAAAAAATAACAAGAATCAAGGGGATTCTTGTGACAGTGAAAATTAAGTCAATATAAATGTTTATTATAAAGAATAATTAGCCATTTAGGATTTTAGGATTCCAAAATGATTTAAAATATGATACAAATATCCATTTAGTCAAATAAGTACAGTTTATATTAATGGAAAGTATTGGTTGATAATCTGAACTTTTTTCAGGGGATAATCCACACCGTCTGACATGTCTAAATTCTTTTATTTCAAGATTAGGTTTAAGAACATTTCAATGATTAAATTAATATTTTCAATATTAATTAGGAATGATAAAGAACTTCAGAACAGTGCAGGGAAATGGACTGATAGTAAAGTGGCCTAATCACTAAGATTCCTGAGTGTTCAGAAGCTAGATTTGTCTGGATCAGTGCTGTTGAAATGCTACTCTGCTTAATCTTCTCTTTATTGTGTATTATACTCAATAGATGTTCATCACACTGACAAGAGTTGAAGAAGAATTTCAACATCACCATATACAATTAGTATCATAAATGTACAGTATTGATGATTCCTTACCCTGAGCTGATAGATGAGATTTCCAAGTGGCTATATGTAGATGATGATACAAAACCATTTGATGTAGCATTCTACTAAATCTAAGCAGATCAGTGCTAGGAAGAGGAAACTGCTTGGGACGCTCATGTATGTTATTTGGAAAACTATGCAAAAAGGCAGGATCCAGATGTAATGATGTAAACAGATTATGCTGACGGAACTTCATTCTGTTTGAAAGAGACCAGCAGCTCAACTTTCCCTTATAACGTTTCCAATAAAATTTACAACTGTATATATTTTCCCATTTTTGAGACAAAATAAAAATATTTTATATAATATCTTTGCGAGATGTTTCTTTTTGGTGACATCATGGACATTATTCTTTACAAAGAAAAGACCATAATGACAACAATCTCATGGATTACAGTGAGCAGACCAATCTTTTAGAAACAAACTAAGAATCTGTCCATTTTCTTTAAAACAACAACAACCCAAAATTAACAGCTGTCAAGTATATTTAAGAAAAACAATCTCCCATGTGGCATTGGAGATCTCTAAAAGCAATGCTGGGCTTAGACTGTCAGTACTATGTTCAGTAAACATAACCATCCTGCATTTTTGGTTATTATCGTAGTCCTAGTACAATTTCCATTAAACCAGATGGGAGTTTTGATACTGAGCACAATATTTCCTAACAAATATTAAGTCATCAAGGCAAATTCCAATAGAATTACTCTAGGGCAGTGATGGCTAACCTTTTTGCCGTCACGTGCCAAAAGTGGGAGGAGAGCAGGGAGGTCACCCACGTGCGTGCCCACACCCATAATTCAATGTACGCATGCCCCCCCCCTTTAACACACGATGGTATGGTAGGCCTGTTTTTCACCCTCCCCAGGTTCCAGAAGCTTTCTAGGAGCCTGGGGAGGGCAAAAACGCCCCCCCCCGAGAAGCCCTCCAGAGGCTGGACACAGCCCATTTCTTAACTTCCGGTGGGACTGGAAGGCCCAAAAATCAGCTGGCCGGTGCACAGATGCACGCTGGAGCTGAGCTACAGCAATGCTTGCGTGCCCACTGATATGGCTCGGTGTGCCACCTATGGCACCCGTGCCATAGGTTCGCCATCACGGCTCTAGGGTCTTATTTGGAACTTGGAGAACTGGTTATTTAATTTCTGACAAAGAAGCTTGATTATGTTTTAAAAGTTGGAACTTCAAATATAGTGAAAACAATAAAAACATAACATACAACAACCTCTGAAATTCTGCTCTTGCCTTTCTAGTGATTTGGACTTTTGGTATCCCTACCCTCTAATATGGCCTATTTTGGTTCTCCCCTCTTCTTTTCTGTATCTTCTGTCTTGATTCCCAAAACCATTTTGGCATCTTGCAAATCCTCTCCTAATTTACACCAAACCATAAATTATCATCCTCTACAGGCATAAACTGCGTATTTTCTAGTAATCATATGTCTTGATGGTTTCCCCAGTGGTAAAAAGTTTCCCAGTCCAAAATGAATAGATCAGCTACTCTACATGCCTTAAAACTGCCAAAGAGCTATAATATATTTTATGAGATATGCTCCTAAATAAAAATAATATTTTTTGCTGCTAGGGCCAATGCCCATTCACAATGTCCCAAATTATTTTTCATACTATAATATTCCTGCATCTGGCTATGATAGGGAAAAAAAAAAACACAATGAGTAATGATGGCCAAAATCTTGAAGACCAAGGCCCTTCATCGGCCCCAACGTGGCTGCTGGCTGACTTTCAGAAATTATTTTTCAAAAAAATAATTTATCCAGAAGCAGTTTTGTCAAGACAAACCAGGTCATTAGAGCAATGAGAGTTTATACAGCTCCCACAGTGGCTGTGGACTGACCTGCCAACACTATACAGCTCTCAAGTGACACTCCCCAGAAATACTTCAAATGAATATCATATTTCAGTGATGAATGCAAGCATCTGAACAAAGCTTTTTCAGGAAAGCTCTGTAAGTTTCTGGATAATATACATTTTCTTTGGCAACATCCCAGGCTTATAAGTAAACAAAAATTCTAAAACTTATGTGCAACATGATCTTATCCACTAAGCAATATTATGGTCATTTTAAACATCCTTCCTATTTAGAATGGCACGATGAAAGGAAGCAAATGTCTGAAATGGGAAATGACTCTCAACTGTCTTTCAATTTTTTTCTGTGTGAGAGATATTTGGGTTAAAGGAAGCAGTTGCACAAAATGTCACAAAGATCAGCATATTTGTTGGATTAACTGCTGCCCTTCAATGCACATTAAATGTTTCTTTTCAAAACACTTCCACAATGCATCAAAAATTACAGGACACTTGTTTTACTTCTTTTCTGCTCTTAGTTTTGCTTATTATCATTATCATATCAAATACTTGAACATCAGGGCAAAAAGGAGAAAAAATTTTTTGGTCTTCTACACAAAAGTACAGCAACGCAGGACCCATGGTTTTAGAGTGGTGGTTTTCAGTATTGTGTTCTCAGCCAACACATTCCACATTTTGACAGGCAATTCCTTATCAATATCTAAAGATTTTAAAATGTAATCTAGTAGATGCCAAGTGTGACAATGAAATTAGGTTCCTTCTTTTGTAGGCATTCACCCAGTATTCTTCTACAGCTACACATAACAATGCTACCATAAATAAGCAACATTTAGGGCAGCTTGTACCCCATTACTTCTCATTACAGTTTTCAAGTTGAAGACAATTGCTTAGTATTACACTGACAAAACTTCTTTTTTTTTTACTAGTTAGTTAATTTCTTTATTTGGTGTTGAGTTGCCATATTAATACTGGTTAACCTGGTGCACTCTAAACAGACTGCAATGGCAACTCCCAGAATTTGGAAAGATAGTTAGTCAGTATTTATCCAAGCATGATGACTTGACATTATCATACAATAATCTTTCTTCTCCTTCCATGTTGAGACAGTTACAAATGTACGCAACTTGTCCTGTTATAACATTTCAAATTGGCTCCCTATCTCTTCATTTAAGCCTGTTTCACCAATCCTTCAAGGATTCCAACACTTGAGTCTCTCCTGTTGTACCTATTTAATTTCAACCTATTTTTCATTCAAATCAAAATTGTAAGTGTGAGGACTGGTTATAAGTCACATTTTTTCAGTGCCATTGTAACTCTGAACGGTCACTAAATGAGTATTGTAAGTTGAGGACTGCCTATATTCTAAAGCAAATGAATATACAATACACTTATAAGTGACAAATTCTCCATGAAATCTCAAACTTTCCAGCCCAGGAGGTATGTACAACTGAGAGTAGCTGCTGCAACACCTTAGGACGGCCCTAAACATTTCCTACCTGAAATGTCTCTTTGGGAGGTATCACTGAAAGGATACTTCCTACAGCTTATTGCAACAGAAAAAAGGAAAATCTTAATGCCATGACCTGACCCAGTGTGGTTTCATTTAAAGACTTACCACTCAAATATGGACATTAAGGTCCATTAAAGGTTTGACCCTAATGAATTATTTGAGGCTTAAATTTTTTTTCTTCCCTAACCCATCACAATGAATGTTCACCCCCAGGGTTAGTGATCCGGTGTGTTTTACCACAAGAGTATATGTGCTTTCAATCTCCATTATAAAATGAGGAGGGGTCTTCAATCTGGGCACCCTGCCAGCTTTGCTAAAACTTTCCACTAGAAAAGGCTTTTGTTTCTTCTCTGGAGCTGCTAAGCTAGGCCAAATAAAAGGAAGCGCAGGGAGGGAGCAATAGGGGGAGTTTGAAATCCAGTCCAGTGTGTGTTGACAGTGTTACTGGGCCTTGCAGAAGACCTCTACGTTGTTCTAATGACATCTGGACTACTGAAAATTAGCGAGCACCCACCAACGTTTTAGGAAAGGGCTAATTACGGCACCAGTAGACTAAACTTAATGCTCGGAGAGCCAATCATTCTAATCACAAAGCTGAGGTGCATGAAAAGGATATATTTCAACACAAGGAGAATTCTGTCTGGTACAGTTCCTGTTCAAATAAACTATATGACTAAACCATGTGTATAATTTTGTGTGTGTGTGTGTGTGTGTGTGTAACACTCCACTCTTCCTACACATATGATGCAAAAGCAAAGGCTTAAATAGAAGAAATATGGTAGACTTCTAACAGTTGGGCAGTATAAATGGTTCTTGGGTAGCGGACAGCCTCCACAATTCCTAGCACTTATTTAAAAAAGTTATGTTTAAGAAAGAGCTTTAAAAATAGTTGGCCAAGTTGCAGCTTTCAGTAACATTCTGCCTTTACCACGTTCTTCTCACCCACCCACAGCTTTTTTACATACCCGCATGAGTGTTTAATAGGCCTAATTTCCCACTTTTATCATTAACAAATGTCATGTATGTGTTCTAGGACAGAGGGCTATAAAACTCTCAAGTATATAGAGACAATTACAGATGGCAAAAATTGTTTGACAATGAATACATCTCCTGATGAGTGACATCTACCCATTGCCAACCAGTAACTCCAAACCTAAGGACCTCTTTCTTATGGATATGCCAGGCTTCACAAGACTATGCTGATTGGAAAATTCAGAGACTTGTATTCTCAACACTCCTAGAAGGCACCAGTTTAAAGACACCTGGTGCATACTCTGTACAAAATATCAACATAAGTTGATTAAGTTAAGCCCTTCTTTAGAAAGAAGAGGGAGTAAATATATGTGCAGTGGAAAAACAATTTTAGTTTCTAAATTCAATTTCCTAAAGCAGTTTCAGGGTAACTCTAGCTGACTTTTCAGATGCAAAAGTGACACTGTAAGACCTTACAGATTACCAAGGACGTAATTAAAGGGGTAATCTTTCACTGTAGTTTATTAAACCTGTTAGGTCTTTGGCAGAGTTATGGTTGACAGGATTTTCAACTTTTCTAAAGCTAAAAGTTCTTGTCAATATTGCAGTGTCACTGAAGGTGAATCTAATTATCTTTCCTCTTTCAAAACCATCTAACACATTGTGACATATCTTTATACCCACTGTGATTTATCACCCTGGTTATGCTTTGAATTTGGCCCTATTGTTGCAAACAGTTTTTTTCTTATACCACACCTCTCAAATGATGGCCATGAACATGAGTTGAAGTCTTGCTCCGTTTTCATATGCAACATATGTAGAAAAGGAGTGGGGTTTTCCTGTGCATTTTGACTTTTTTCACTGATAAGTTTAGCTGGTGAAAGCAACCATGATGAATAAACATTTTTGCCGTCTTTCTTTTGTTGTTATCAAGTTAGCTACAGTTATTTTAATATTGAAATTTCACTATGGAAACGAAACCTGTATTTTCCCATAGTTACATCTCTGAAGGACATCACAGAATTATCACTAGCAAAGTCAAAGCATGCAGACCTTTTTTTTAAAAAAAGTTACAGATGGTTCTGACATTCAACTTCTTCTCTGCTTTGCTTGTTTCCAGAGAAGGATTCTCGTAGAGCAGTCTCATCAAACCTGTTCCTCTCCAGATGGAGCAGACTATAGTTCTCACCATTCCACGCTTAGTGGAGTACAGGAAGAGGATCAATCTGGAAGGCAAAAGGCCATTCTGGAGAATGTGCAATTTGACCTTTCCATAGCAAATGCCAAATATTTTATGAGTTCCAGTCCGATGTTACCTTCCCCATGCCAATCAACAGTGCTATAGCGATATGCTAAATCGAGTCACACATTATGCTAAATGAGATTATGATATGTTTTATCATATTTGATTTCAGCCACTATGGTTTGTAAATAATAATCTGCAGTTCAGATGATGGGTACACAATTATGTTTATTCAACTCACTATAACTAAGCATGCAAACTTTGTCAAAGGTTGAGTCATCCCTTAAGACAATCAGACCCTATTCTATGGTTCACTCTTTTTGTTTCAGATGTTCAATGTTCAAGATTACTTCTTCAAAGTCTTCATTTGCAGTTTCCCACAACCCTAAAGACACAATCAATTTTACGTTTCAGAAACCAATAGGTTGTTTTTGAAATGTCAACCTTCATGCTTTAAAGAATGACTATTATTTTGTTGTTGTTTTTCTGTAAAACATGAATTGTTATCAACAGATTCAAGAAAACACTGATTAATAGTATCTCACTGTGTAGAAAAGTTGGCTCATCAGTTAGTTTCCAGGAGTCTCTTCCTGTTAGTACTGACGTGTTCCCTTCTCGCTTATAGAGATAACATTTATTGATAACCCTTGCAAATTTCTTTGATGTCCTTAATGGTAGGAAATAACTTCACAACTGAATGGCATTGTGCAGTAGGAATCAAAATATACCAAAAGAACATTAATAAGATTAATAATACAAATGGCCTCTCTTTGATGCTGAAATGGCAAATACTATCATTTTCAAAATAATCTTAAATGCCAACATATTGTGAGTGCTACACAAAGAGGAATACTTTTTGAAAAGTCACATTTTGATGAAAACCAAACATATTCAGCTTCAGTAACAGGGACTTTGTGAGCTAAAGTAGCCCTCCCTCTTCTATATTATTTTAAAAGGGATATAGTGGTATACTCATATATATGGTCACTTTTTCTGTTTCTAGAAGTGGCTCATTATCAGCTGCCAGTGTTTTAGTTGGTGTTGGCCTTTATACACATCGAGCTCTTCCCAAGAACCTAGGATGTTGGATTGGTGTAGTTAGTATATGTGTGGATCCAAGTAGTGTGGCCTTTTGTAATTGACAAGAGATTTTGTCAATGCACCATCCAAGATTTTTTGGTATAGCACCCAGTGTGTTAACAACCACTGGGATCGTGATAGCCAGTTTATGCCATAATCTTTCAATTTTGATTAAAATTGTTCTTTTGAAATTATTTTGATTGAAATTATTATTATGGTTGTTGGCATAATCAGACAAATGTTTAGGCTGGATTTGGCATTTTTATTCACATATTGATTCCTTCTGAAGGACCTGTATAGGCAGATGTTGTTATTTGATGTTAAAGGTATAAATTGCATGATGTAACCTGTTCCAAGTTAAGCTGCCTTTTACAGTTGACTCATGATGATTTTGCCAATGCCGATGGGTGTTAAAGTGGAGCTCCAGATGTTTTGGGATTGTACCCAAGGCTCCTATTACAATTGATACTACTATCTTTGCTTTCTTTTGCCATAGTCATTCTACTTCTATTTGCAGGTCTTTGCATTTTGTGATTTTCTCCAGCTTTTTCTCTTCTATTCTGCTGTTTTCAAATACTGCCACATCCACTATCCACACTTTTTTTGGTCTTATTGACAGTGGTTAAATCTGGGGTGTAATATGGCAGGTGCTTGTCTGTATTTGGTAAAAAATTAAAAATATGTGCAAGTTTCACATGAATGACTCAAAACTTCAATAGCATAGGAAATACAGACATAAAAAATGAGCAGAAGTAACTATATTAAAGATACATTTCAGATGCTCTGGCATGGAAACATCCTTCTTGACATAAGAATATAAAAAGGGCTTTCCTGAATTTTAAAAATTGTTTAATTTAATATTTTTACAGGCAATTAATTCTTATATTAGCCACATGAATATTATACTAAAAGCAACTGGGGAGTCATGTGCCATTTTTGGATGTGACGAATACCTCTTGAATTTCTTTTCAGAATTATAGCAAATATTAGTAGGATATTTTAAAAAACTATATTACAATTCCTGGAACAAGAAAATGCAATATTTGCTATTCAAGCTTCACATTTTAACTTTTAAAATGAGAAATTAGGTTTAGTCATGCTGCCTGGAGTTAGAGTGAAATATTACAAATGCTTTTGCAAAAACACATACAAACAAATTGTGACTATTTTTTTTCTTTTTCCTGCAAGTGCACAATCTGCTTTTTTCCAATCAATTGAGAGTTGATCCAGTAGCTGCAAAAGGAATTATCTGACTGGCTTGTCACATGAGAGTTGCATTATGGGCTGAGAGAAAGTGACCAAAATCACTCAACTGGCTTTCATGCCTAAGGTAGGACTAGAACTCTCAGTCTCCTGGTTTCTAGCATGGTACCTTAATGTTTGGTTACCATTAAACCAAACAGGCTATCTTGTGGTTAATTTCTATTACAAGATAATTTTAAATATTATATTGATTGAAAAAATTGACCTATTCAAAAGCATTTCTTTTGGAAGGACTTCTTTTATTGCCTTAAGTCAAACATCATAACGTTCAGGACTTTAAGCACTGCATCACAATTCAGTGAAGTAATGCAATAAAATTCCAGATTTCATCTTTTATTGCTTTAAATGATTTAATCTTTGGAAGCTGGACAAGCTCAGTGTAACATTTTAGCAATGCAATGGTGCATGCAAAATATACATGTATGAAATATGTAGATGTATGTACAAAAATGGCTATGATTTAGAATTCAAAACAAATATTTTTTCATGTGGCAATGGAAACAGCCTTAATTTCAGATGCTAGCGAAGGAAAATGTTTGCGCTTTTTTTTAACATAGGTATTCTTAGATAAAATATAACACTTTTTCATCATTTAATTCTAACTAGTAAGCTTATGTATTTCAAGCTGCTATATGATGGATAGCTTTCAATGCCATTCTACTTGCCATTGGCTATGGCTTAAGCCAAGACCAATAATGGTTAACATTATTATACTGTAGTTTTTGGACATGCAGATACTTTAACAATGACTAATGGTGTTTAATGTTTAGGTTATGGACTTTCATTAATGTTGACAACAGTACACAAATATTTCCATACGTATATCATCCAATCAGACTTCTGTGCCATTCCACAAGGCTGTTAGTTGTCAGCTTCCCCTTTCCTGAATATTCCATAAGGCTTCCCCTTTCCTGAATATTCCATAACTCAATGGCTCAACACAAAATGGCTGAACACAAACCTCTACATCTGCAGACTTACCATCATCCAGGTATAACTGGTCCAATTCTTCAGGTTCTTGCTTGACTGTTACGGGCATAGGGGCCAAATTATGATTATTGTCCTCATGCAAGTCGGTCAATGACTGTGGCTGATTTGCTGGAGTTTCATTTCTTTGAACATTCGACAGCTGCTGTTGGCCCATTACAGTTGAATGAGTTGGACTGCAGGACTGCAAATAGGTTGACTCCTGGGTTACAGATGGAACTGGAGAGGAGGGACTGTTGGGATAGAGTGCTTGTTGATTACCAAGGGAACAGGTACTGCTCAGATGTTGACTCACCTGCGGCTGCAGCATGATGTGAGATGACTGATCGGGAGAGCTTGGGTGCACAACAATAGACCTTGGCACTTCCTGTATGGTGGGGACACCTCCAGCCGTCTGCTGAAGTCCTAGATGATTATGGCCTGGGTTGGTGATGCACTTGTAAGCAGGAGAGGAAAGGTCATGCAGCTTAGGACTAGAGCTGGGAGATGATGACATCACAGTGTTTCTCTGCTGACAGGAAGCGAAGCCAGCTACAAGGCACGAGCCAGGATCAGGAGGCATCATGATCTGCTGGCTGTAATATGGTTTGGAGAGAGGGCTTAATCCATGGCTCCTTGGTCCACAGGTTTGAGCAGAGTCGTAATCATCAGAGGGTTCTGTTTTTATAATTGGAACTGTTGAAAGAAAAAGAAAGTGCTTTGAATAAACATAGAGTTAATATGATCAAGTTGGCTTGTGGCTAGGATACCCTTTGCAAAAACAAACAAGAGCTTGAATAAAGCTCTGTGTGTCCTTTGCTAGTTTTCCCCCTCCCTCACCAAAATATGAATGACTCATCCAAGCAAGAAAGCCACAGCTGGTTCTAATACTGAAAAAGGCTATTTTTTTTGGACTCTCCGCCAGCTCTAATGTGCTATAAAAATCTATTTGCAAATAGCTGTGCTACAGTAGAAGCCCTGGACCCAAGGGCTCTATGGATCTGTAGTAATCAAAGGAATTTTTAAAAACTTGGATGTACTACTGCTTGTCGACTGCTACTGATGGCCCATTTGATAGATGTCTGCACAACGGGTCAATTCAAGCATAGGGAGTCAGTGAAGGGGCTTTCAGAGTTCACAAAAACAAAACTTCAGAGAGAATGACAAGTTTAAGAAAAAGTACCTAATTCCTTCATAAAGCCTTTCTTTCTAGAAACAAAAATTGAACTATCTTAAAAAATAATAATAGTGTCTCTCTCTATATATATATATTATAATCCACACGACAGTACAGAGATATTTCATCAAGGTACGTTTCCAAGTCACATTTATTTAATTCAGAAGACTACTTTGGGACTAAGCTAAATTTTATCAGTTGTATCAGTTCACAGAAACATTTAGTATTTTCTTTAAACACGATTTATAAACAGAGATGTGATTTAAATAGCATTTTCACAGATACTTTGCGAGTAAGGTACAAGTTACATTTTGGGCTTAGAGTTGGCAGTTAATTATCACTAAAGAAGGAAAAAAATCATTAACAAAGAATTAATTTGTATATAATTTGGCACGAATACAAAATCTTGGATATTTAAAAATAATTGACACAGGTTAATTGAAATCAACATTAACACATTTGATCTTAATGAAAAAGGCTGTGGCCAAATGTAACAATGGCTTCCCTTCCGATAAACATTTAGAAGACAGTTATGTAAAAGACCGACCAGCAAGCTCCTTCATTACCAATAGAAAGTCCCACAGGTGCTTTTTCAAGAGGCAACTAGACTTTCTAATTTTTCTTTGAAGACATTTCACTTCAAAGGAGTCATATTCCTTGCAGACAGCTGTATTAAATTCTTTTAGAGTCATTTGTATTCTTTTAGAGTCATTGAGGCTACTGGAGATTTATTTGTGTCCTCAGGATAATAATCCTCCAGTGGCCTCAACAACTCTCTAAAATAATGCAAATGACCAGCTGTCTGCAAGGAATATAGATACTGCCATTCCTTCTATTCCCCACTATCCAGTTAGAACTGAAGAAGCTTCTGTGATGAGAAACAAAATATCTTCAAAGAAAAACAAGAAAGTCCAATTGCCTCTTCAAAAAGCATATTTGGGACAACAATGACCTGAATGACTGAGAATCTCCATAGACATTTACCAATAGAAAGGTGAATGGCCATGCTTGCTGAGGACGACAGAATGATTATATATGAACCAGCCTGCTGATTCATAGAAAGAATATTAAAAATAAAATGAGCAAACTATGTCCCAATGAATATTGAGGATGAATCAGCTTTAGTTCAATCACCAGAATTCCTAGGCCTAGTTCAATGATGGTGAACATTTTAGGGACCGAGTGCCCAAACTGCAACCCTTTACTTCGGGACAGAGGAGTGTGCGCTGGAAACATGTGTTGGGGTGACGTGTGAGTGCACCTTCTGATGCTCCAGTGCTTGGCCCGCAACTCTCTGTGCTCCTCAGGGCCTGGCTTGCTGAGGAGGGGGGAGCAGTCCTGATGCCTCCGCTGCCCCCACGGCCCCAGCCATCGCTACCCAGCTTCCTCAAAGGCACGGCACATTTCAAAGGCAGCAGCTCGTGTCTGGAGGTGCCAGTGTCTCACTGTGAGAGCCGGGCCAGGCCACTCCACCATCCAACTCGCCAATGGGGCACTTCTGCCAGGCCAGCCACCCCTCCACTGGGCTTTTGTGCTCAGCACTCGGGCGGGGGAGGGGAGTGCTTCCCCACGCTGTCCCTTCTTTCTCTTTGCCCCACAGATGAGGGAGGGAGGAAGGCCAGGCTTGGGGGATTGCCCTCATCTACAAGATCCGCCCCCGCTGTTCTCTCCCAGCTCTCTTTGCTGACGGCAACAGCAAATGTACTGCAATGAAGGTGGAATCCTGTTGCCACACAAAGGCAAGTACAGGGGCACTTCACTCTCACACTAAGGCTCTGGCCATCGCCACTGCCGTGACAGGGCAACAACTTTTTCATTCCTTTGCCATGACAGGGCCAAAGGGAGCTGCAGCAGAGGGGTGAAAGAGCCACATGGGTCGCATTGTGGCACCGCGTTGTAATGGGCTTCAGGAGGAGGACGCAATCCCACCTACCCCATTGTGATGCGCATGAGTGAAAAAGTTCAATCAATCAATTCCAATTTCATGAGATCTTTTTCTTTTGCAACAAGTTGGAACTGATTGAGTGAAACGTGATGGAGAAACATGATTGGAGCTGAGCTGGGACGATGGCATGCATGCTCACAGAGAAGGCGCTTGCATGCCATGTCTGGCACGCATGCCATCATAAGCCCAGGTCTTGCTTATACCCAGATGAAATTCTAACTATTATGTAAATATTTTTCTCACTGGAATCTTTATATTATCCTTAAATGGAAATATTTTGAAAAAATTTAAAAAACATATTCGTGCATGTAATATTTAGAATAATATCAGCAGATTAATATCAGATTTTTACCTTCAAAGTGAGATAAACATTACTATAAGTGATATAGTAATTTATTTATT
Source organism: Pantherophis guttatus (assembly GCF_059756535.1). Lineage (NCBI taxonomy): Eukaryota > Metazoa > Chordata > Lepidosauria > Squamata > Colubridae > Pantherophis > Pantherophis guttatus. The sequence continues at coordinate 153,772,049 of NC_142065.1, forward strand.
TAGGGGGGTTCAAGTCAGTCTTGACTGCTGGCAACTGTCTGGACAATTGCCTACAGTTTTGTTTTTTGTTTTTGTTGCAAGATTTGGTAGTAGTTTGCATTTTCTTCTTCCTGGGGCTGAGAGAGAGTGACTAATCCAGATTTACCCAACTGGCTTTGCGCCTAAGGCAGGACTAGAACTCATGGTCTCCTGATTTCTAGTCTGATGCCTTATTAACCATTACATCAAATTAGCACTTTAGTATATATAGTCTAAGACATATCTATATATTTATTTTCAATGGTATTGTTTTATTTTATTTTATAAAAAATAATCATTATTCAAATTTAGAGTTAGCTAACCACTTGTCTCCTGGATATAATATGCTTATTATCCTCAACTACCATAGTCATTCGCCTCATTAACTAGGATGTTGGAAAATTAAATTCAGGATACCTGGAATGCTTCACATTTGGGAATACTTTGCTGAAATGACTGAACAAGATTTTCTCAGAGGCATAGTCTCAATAAAAATGGCGAATAACAACTTCTTTACATATTAATGATTTTTTTGTTCAAAATTTAAAAATGACAAATGGGAGACAAGATTTGCTCCAGACATTCCATGATCTTTATATTATCCTGAACTCTGTTAGATTTTAGTATACTGCCCTAATTTTAGGTATTAATAATAATATTTTAGCATATCAAATTAATTAAGATTTAATACACAATAACTATGATGGTTTTAGGCTAACACATGTATCACATTATCAATCAATTTTTTAAAAATAATTTTTATTGAACTTTTTTTAATACAAAGAAATAAACCTACAAACAAAACAAACAAAAATAGATATTTACATCTTCTTCTCAACATCTTCACATCAGTAATTTATATTTATACATTTTCTCTTTCTTATCTTAATCTATCTCTTATATATATATTCCTAGTATATCATATATATATATATATTCTCTTAATCTAAATATTTTATTTACATTTAACATAAATAGGTACCTAGTTTCTTTTATATTATCAATCAATTTAATACTAGAACCATATGTTTGAAGCAACATCAACTATAAATTGTTGCTTTTATTGAGAGGATCCCATATGAAGACCTCATATCAAGACCAGTTCATAAAGACAATACACTTCTATGCATACTTGGATATGAGGAGAGATATTCCATTTATTGTGTTTGAAATGAAAAGTTGTGAACTAGTAAAAGATGGGTTCATAAAATCTTAATGAAAAACTTAAAACATTTTCATTGAAGGAAAACAAGTGGGAGATTTTTTTAAATATGAGTTTTAAATCCAGTTTCATTTTTCTGTAATACATAGGTCCTGTTCTGGTTCATGGTTGTTAGGATGAGTGAAAAATAAGGCATATATTTTAGGACACCAAAGACACCAAAAGTAGTTAGCTTTTTGCATCAGGAGTTGTCACTGGTATTAGCCATTCTCAGCAACTAAACATGTTAGAGGAAATTAGAACTTCTCTTTACTTAAAATTGATACTAAAGTACTATATCTTGCCTCAATTATCTTCTATTAGAATCTTTGTAAAGCATCATTATCTTTTGAAGTCATTTATTCTGAGCTTTTACAATTACTATTTCTTCCTAAATAATTTAGTTATGAAGAGCTTCTCAGTTGCTGTTAAAATGTTTAGCTGTTCAAAAATTACGAAAGAGACAGGACATTGTAGAGGCCTGGAAACAGAGGTTCTTTTGGAGGAGAAACCTGGCGCAGCTTACTTGCTTATGAGCAATTAATGAAGCCAAAATGTGCATTAGGTTGTTAATAGGTCTTAGAAGAACTGATTCATTTTTTATTGTAAGACATTATTCATGTAACAATGCAAGGGGTAAATGGAACCTACATTTTATATTCTTTTAAGGAAGTTTTCCAAGCATGGAAATATGTATCACCCTAATGTTTACAATATGTTGTTTTGTCCGGTTCTTCCCACTGTACCCCAAACACAACCTCCTAAATTGTTCTATGGAAATTAACCTTTTTCTGATTAGAAAAACATGACACAGAATGGAATCAGAAGTGAGTGAAGAATGAAGATCAGACATTGAATAAAGAAGAGAATGGATATGCAAGGGGTAGGGCAGGTTCTGCTTTGTGGGGAGTATGGACAGGCTCCTGTAATTTTAACAAATGATACCTTCTCTATTGTTTGTATCCGCAATCCAACACAATTCAACATCTCACTTGTCTGATATAGGTACTAATACAAAAATTGATAATCCAACACATCAAAGAATTTACATGCATGTGTTTTGGGAATATACCGTGTTTCTCCAAAAAGAAGGCCGGGTCTTATTTTCTTTTGATCCCCCCCCCAAAATGGCTAGGCCTTCTTTTTGGAGGGCTCTAATTATTGACTCACCTTGCGGCGGTGGCACCGACAGCCCTCCCAGCAGGAGTCCGCTGCTGGCCCACTTCTTCTGCGGCCTCTTGCCACCACTCGCACACATCACGCTGGCCTCTGTTTTGCCTTTAGATGCCTGCCGGAAGGCATCTGCAGCCGATAACTCAGCTCTGGATCGAACCGGAGCAAAGCCCTCTGCAGCTGATAATAGAGCTCTGGATTGATCCAAAGCTCTGTTATCGGCTACAGATGCCTTCTGGCAGGCATCTGAAGGCGAAACGGAGGCTGGGGCAATGCATATGAGTGGCGGCAAGCAGCTGCAGAAGAAGGCAAGGCAGGTGTCTGGGTGTGCGAGGCCTGGTAAATAGGGGAGCACCACCCCACCATTCCCACCCTATCTTATTTTTTACCTGTGTGCCTCACCCTACCCCCTGCACCTTGGGGTGGGTGGGGTCTTAATTAGGGCTAATTTTGTGGGTGGGGATTAATTTGATCACATGCACTCAAAAACATGATAGGACTTCTTTTCAAGGTGGGTCGTCTTTTTTGGAGAAACACGGTAATGAAATGTGAAATACACAATAGAAAATGCTAAGCTAATGTTAAACTTAAATAATAAAGATAAATAAAAAAATAGATTCATATAAGTTTCCATATGATAAATGAACTTATAAATAATATGACAAACATTTTTTTATTGGCCAAGCATGAAATGCAGTAAACTTTACAATGGGAATCTAATTCTTAAAATGGATGAAATTAGCTTAATGCACTGAATGAATCTACAACACAAAGCAGAATAAGCTACACACTTAGGAAACCTCATAATTGCTCTAAGAGAAATAGATTGCACTCTTTGCAGCTCATTTGTGATATCCTGTACCCACAAGGAAGCCCCATAAAGAAGTTAGGATAAAATCTTTGAATGAAAAATCTGAAATGATCTCCTTTGGAATAATGAAACTACAAGAAAGCACTTAATATATTTCTGGCTAGTGATAGTCTTGATGACCTGGGTATACTCCAATTCAAATTATACTGGAAATGGATAGCTAAATATTTATATTGGTATAATCGCTTAATGTGCTTCTGATCCACTATCCATTTATTAATAGCTTATTATTAATAAACAGAATTGCAAAAAGTCCTTAGCAGTAAGAGCAATCCTAATTGCATAGGGACAGCAGAACAGAATCACCGACATATGATAAGAGAGACACATGTACACCAGCCTGTTTAGGGTCATGGAAGTCTTCAGATTCCACTGAAACTTCCGAAGTATTCATATAAAAATTAAACAAAGTTGGAACCAAGTCATGCCCATTCTATGACATGACAACATTAAAAAAGTTAATTAATTAAAGTGCTGCTGGGGCAATATATGATCTGTACAGGAGACTGAATATGATTATTTTATATGAAAAAAGCACTTTCATTATTGAGAATATGACTTTCTTTCATAGAATACAGGTATTCCTCGAGTTACAACAATAGACTTAGCGACCGTTCAAAAGTATGACCCCCCCCAAAAAAGTATTTATGACCTGTTCTGAAGTTACATATGTTGCAGCACCACAGTGGTCATTCACCCTTGACCAATCACAGAGACACTGCAACATGCTCCCTACCTATTTCCCCCCCTAACCTGCTCCGCTGGGTCTCCACAGGCTTGCTTTGCTTAGTGTCCTGTATTCCACTTACTCCTCCCTGCCCCATTTCCCATGGCTTAACTATACTTACTTTTCGAAGAGTTCCAGAAGAGGCTGATCCACATGACAGAGAAGCCGATGAAGCTGTAAGAACGTGAGATGTAAAGAAAACAGCTTTGCCCATCTGAATAAAAGACTGGCTTCTCTGCCATGAGGGTCTGCAGGCATAGTTTGGGCCCAGCCTGGCCTGCGCTGAGCAGCCTCCTGCTTGCTGTTGACTGGCTAGTTCGATTGAGCAGTTTCAGGGATTGGGGCGTGGCAGCCAATCAACACAGAGCTGGTTTCCTTTGTCTCATTAGACGCTAGCAAGCAGGCAGTCTGTGGAGAGGGGGGAAGCAATTGTGGGGACCCCAGGAGAGCATGAGGTATCTCAGGGGATCGGGGGAGGCCTTGGATGGCCTGCTCCAGCACTAGGTCCTGCATGTTCTTCTCCACCCTAAGATACCTCATATGCATTTAATGACCTTAGCAAATGCACTGGGGAAAGCAGGGAATGATTACATTCATTTAACGTGATTCAATCAAAGGAATTAGATCAATGAAACTCACAAAAAGATGGCACTGTGATTCCTAAGAAGATTTCTCAACAAGAAGTTGTAAGACCACAAAGTGATCTTTGTGTACAGAGCAATCAAATCTATGGATACCAGAGCTATAGAACTCTAATTTAAAGAGTGTGTGTGTGATTTCTCTTGTATTATTGGTAGAAATAAAGTCTGGTGAGGACTGGAATTTTACCATTTTGATTAATTGATTTTAATTAATGCTTTATTTTTGAAGATCTCTATTTCCTTTATGGAGACAGGAAGTCACAATGAAAATTTACCTGTACCAAAATGTACAGTAGTCCCCAAGGAATAATTGTCATTGTAAATTGTCATTGTAAATTGGTTTTACATGCGGAATGTTCAGAATGCCTTTCCGAAGTCCTGGATATAATTTCCACTAGGTTTGACTTTATTTCTAGAAGCACCAGCAGCCTTTGCAGATGAGCTTTGCTTCTTGCTTGTTAATAAACCTTAGGCATTTTTACATACTATTTTTGTCTCATAATAATGGCTGGGAGAGTAATCACCTGCTTTATAATTTTTGTAGAGGCTACAAAACTGTTTACTATATTAAGCTGTTGTTTACCTTTTTCCTCCTGAGTAATATGAAGAACTTACTTTAGAGTGGGTTGCCAAAATATCTTTCTAAGAAAATTAGCCAGATTGCCATCAAGAAAAACATTGCCTCAAATGCCTTTGTTGCTCAATGCAAGCCTCTTATTTAGCCAAATCCCCAGGAGAATGAGGAAAAAACACCAAATGACTTTCTCTTCACCTTATGATTAACTATGGCAGTGTTGGCGAACCTTTTGGACACTGAGTACCCAAACAGCGTGCGCATGGCCAAACTGAAAGGTGCTCGCGCATGCACATATGCACAGACATACGCATGCACAGCAGAGACCCGAAGATCAGCTGGCCGGCGGGAGGTGGGGCATCCTAACACTGGCAGCACAGCAAGAGGTAAAGATCTTTTTCTTTCGTGAGCTTCTGTTTCGTCATTTGCAGGGAAATAGAAGCTCATGAAAGAAACGCCATGGAGATCTGATATGGGGCGACTGCGCGCGTGCCAGCAGAGGGCTCTGCGTGCCACCTCTGACATGGGTGCCATAGGTTCGCCATCACGGAACTAAGGTAAGATCAGTGTCAGCTGAAAAAGTCACCCTTTTTTGTCTTAGACCAACTCAGATAGAACAGCTGTGGAAAGTGGTCACTGGCCATTTGATTCTTGATAGGAAACCATCTATAAACTGAATTCTGTTACAGGCAGTAATAGAAATCCATTAGAAAGACTGTTTAATCAAGCAACTAGAATCTTGAACTGATGAAAATACTGAACTATTTTTCCAGTTGAACTACAGTTTCAGTCATTAATCCAAACTGTGCAGAGAATAATGTCATGCATTTCCTAACAGTCACAAAATGACAGCTGGTTTTTTTTTTTTTTGTTAATTCACATCATTTCTGAAAGACTTTACTTTTTACCAAAAAAAGAAAAAAAGAAAAAGAAACTAGAACAACTAAAAAGGCCAAGAACAGTAAATTACTAATCAGAAGCCTCTTTATCTCATGTAGGAAAATATATTTATGTATTGACTTTTAAAAAACTTTGATGTTATAAAAAAGATAATCACTTATTCACAAAGGTACCAATAATGTGATATTCACAATCAAGCATTTTAATTTGATTGCAGTAATATCTTACTTCATATCTCCTTATAGCAGCTTTTCCCAATCACAGTATCCTCCACAGATACAGACTTCAACTTCCAGAAATCTCAATGCTGGTTATGCTGCTTGAAATATTTTGGGAAGTACAACAAATCTACCTATGTCCAGACCTATCTAAGTTGGAAATCCTATCAACCCAATTACATAAAGAAGAATATTACCTACACTTTGGCTCTCAAGATCCAATGAATCTACAACAAATATAGAAAAAGAACGAATAAAAATACCTTTAGCATAGAACATCTGCTGCACGTATCATTAAAAAAATATCACACAACCATAACCAAAACATTCATTTAAAAAAAAAGAGGAATCAGTCAACAACAACAACAAAAATCTACTGTTCATATCACTTAAATGCCACCTGGCAATCAGCAAAAGTGAATCATTTTTAGCCAAATCTAATTGAAAGCAAACTATAAATTTTTGCATAACGTTCTGCCAACCTTTACATCTGTGCAGATTACCAGTGACAGTAGTACTTAAACTATCTTAAATTATAAATGTATAGCCTGTGCTTAAAGCCTGCTACCTTCCAAAGTAGTACAATTGGCAGAACTTACTACATCAAATAAAAATCCCCTGCATAATTTACATGCCAGAAATGTCATCTTCCATATGTAGAAAATACACGAACAGACTACAGACACATTTTAGGAGCCATACATCTGCAAACTTCATTTAAGAAAAAATGAAAGTCAATTGCAAATCATTTCTATTCAGGTAATCATAGACAGTCTGAATTGTTGATCCTGACACTAGTGATACTATTACTATCTGATTTTAAAACACCGTAAACGCATAAAAATGTCTTAATACCACTGGTTTCAAAAGCCTGGTCAATACTTAATAAACTTCATCTAAAACAGGGGTGTCCAAGGTTGGCAACTTGAGCACCTGTGGACTTTAACTAGCTGGGGAATTCTGGGAGTTGAAGTCCATAAATCTTAAACAAGGGGCAACTGGACTTTCTGGTTTTTCTTTGAAGATGTTTCACTTCTAATCCAAGAAGCTTCTTTAGACTTTGGCTGGATGGTGGGGAATGGAAGGATTTATACTCCTTTCAGACAGCTGGTCATTTGCATTCTTTTACTGAGTTGTTAAGGCCACCTGGAGGTTCATCTGTGTCATTAGGGTCACCTGAGTGGTGCAAATGGATGTGGAGCCTTTTTGGAACTGTTGAAAGTACTGTGTTGTAGATTGGAGATAGATGATGTCGTATCCTTCTCCCTCTGTTGAGAGAGGGCTGTTTAATTTTGACATAGATGGCCTCTGACCCTTCTTTCAAACCAGCGGTCCTCTCTGTCCAAAATTGGACTTTGCTGTCTTCAAAATAGTGGTTTTTGTCTTTTAAATGCAGATGGACTGCTGAATCTAGTCCTGATCAGTTTGTTCTCCTATGTTGTGCTATGTGTTTATGAATGGTTGTTTTGTTTCCCCAATATACAGATCTGCACATGGCTCACTGCATTGTACTGCATGTTGCTCAGTTTGTGTCTATGTGTGTGTCTCAGTTTATCCTTGGGGTGGACAAGCTTCTACCTTAGGGTATTATTCTTGAGTTAGATATCCAATTGCCTCACACTCTTATCGCCTTTACAATTTTTGTAAGATTATTCTCCTGCCGCCTGACAGCAAATTTTGCTGACCCAGAAATTTTAAAGAATTTGTTCAACTTTGCATGAATATTTAAGTTAAATCTGGCCAGGAGGTTAATAGTAAAAATGGAGATGGTTATTACAACAAAGGGAGTAAAGCACACTGTATTGCAGTTTCATTATTTTTCTCTAATTCAGCTTACTCAACCCAGAAAATTCCAGATATGCTTTATCTACATCTCGTTGTAGTTCTCAGTCCACCTACATGGGAATTATGTGAAGTACAATCCAATGAATCTGGAAGTATCAATTGGAAAGGCTGCCTTACTTTAAGCTACCAAAATGTGCTGGTTTAGAAAACGAAATATAGTGGGTGGAGGCAGGATGTGAAAAAGTCTCTTAAATGTCATCACTAGAGAACTATCACTGCAAATAGTCAAGAGATAATTATAGTTACAAAACAGGAAGTCGTGCCCAATTCTGACAAAATTGACTTCTGATCACTATTTTCAGAAGCATCCTCAGAATCATGATGACTTTCTTTCTGCAATGCAGAAACTTACCTCTAAAAATTGAAAGGTCAGGTTCAGCTTTATAAATGAAATCCCCTTTTATTTTTGCATACCCACACATGCTAAATGTAGTTGAAATTTCAGTTTCACAAAGGAGGACATGCCAAATGACTTGATTATTTATGCTTTTGGAGAGGGATTGTTATTAGCTGAAGTTCAAATGTATGGTTGCATATCATTTTATATTTTCTAAGGGTGAAAATCTCAGTGGGAAACTATGTTATCTGAACAACAAGATGCTAAATCTAAACAGTCTTTCAGTACTTTTCAGCTGAAATCAGTGTTAGTAGGCTGTATCAGGCCAAATAGGTGCTGTTTCCTTCTTCAGGTCCTCTGAAATAATATATCATTATGCAGAACAGGGGGATTCAATGGTTGAAATACAACTCAATCATGATAGCAGAGAATGACCTTCAGGTGTTACCATCTCTGTGCTCCAGCAACTACCCTCTATTCCCTTTTGAACCTACAGTAGAGGTAATTTTGGGAATAGTATTATAACAAAAATAATAAATGAAACCTTTCATTCTAAATATATAAATATTTTTTGCTACTACTGAAATAGATTGGGACTTATTCTCAATATTATGATTAAATGGTACTTTTTCAAAAGGTAACTGGACTTTGTTTTTCTTTGAAGACGTTTTGCTTTTCATCCAAGAACCTTCTTCAGTTCTGACTGAATGAATGGTGGAGGATGGAAGAACTGAAGTCAGAACTGAAGAACTTTCCTTGAACATCTTCAAGGAAAAACAAAGTCCAGTTGCCTTTTGAAAAAGCACCTTTGGGACAACCATGACTTGGATGACAGAGAATCTCCACAGACATTATGATTAAATGGGATCCTATGGAGAAAAGTAAGTAGGAACAAAGCAGGTGAGAAAATTACACACACACATACAGCAAGGGAAATTGTTTCCAGTTGTGTCTATTTATTGGCATTCACACATCACATTTTGTATATAAATACTGTATATGACTAGTTCAGATTGTCTAAATTCAACTTCAAAATACCTCAAATACCTAAATATCTCAAAAATTCAGATGGGTAGCTTCTTGCTTCATTTTTAACATGACTTTTGCTAATTTCCAAGAGATCTTTGAGGTTTTAACTGTAATAATTGTAAGTTTGTTCTTTAGTATAAAACTGTTATAACATTTGCTGTATCTTGGGTCAATTGCTTTGATGCTTCATGCATCACTTCATGAATTTTTATAACCATCATTGAGGTGGTCTGGTGATAAATAGTATAATGCTGGCGTAAGACCAGAATATCAAATGGAAGAATGAGACTCTCAGTATTTAGTAAAAATGGATATTGACAGACAAAATTACAAACAACTGAAAAAGAAAGTATTGTTATCTGGAAAAATATATTTGGCACTCTTCTCACTGTCAATCATGTGGCTGGCACAGGGTTTAAAGCAGAATGAGTGGTTTTACTTGGCTTTAAATATGAGTTTTAAAACAGATGTTGGTTGCAAAAGACGTTTTAAAAAATCAGGAACCAACCTACCTTCACATTCGTGAAATTTTAAAAGTGAATGATCTAGTGTGACTCATTATTATAGTAGCAATTTATCAAAATGATTGGCATTAAAATCAAGCATTACGAAGGGATACTGTTGCCTGTTCTTCTAGCCAGTCTGGAGAAAATAACTTTGTAGTTCTACTCTTCAGTTCTTCATCCCACGTCTACAGATGTGGGAGTGAATCTACTCTTTGTCATATTGAAATCAATGCCAGCAGAGTAATGGCAAGGGAGAGGTATTAACACCATGATGAAGGGAGCAACACCCCCCCCCCGAAATGGGGCTTCCCAAAGCTGTAAATCAGCTTTGCTAAACTATCTCTTTAAAAGTGTGGTATAAACTCTCAGAACTCCTCACCACTCTGGCCAACAATCATCCCAACAGGGAATTCTGTGATAAAGAAGTCCAGCAGCACATCTGGAAGGGACTATATTTGTGGTTTAGGCATAGATCAATGGAAAGGAGTGATCTGCATTTTATGGGTAAACAGCAAAGGAAGAATTCATACTGTTCCTCCAGAAAACAGAGGTGTTGAGTGGAAAAAGATATTTTAAAAAGCTCACTAAATTTCAAAATAAAGTCTTGGTGACTCAATATTATACTATAGATTTTTTTCAACAAAACAGTGCTTCTAAGTCAGGGGTCCCCAACCCCCTGGTCACGGCCCACTACCAGGCTGCAGAGCAGCCTGTTTCAAACATCTTGGATGAGAAGCGAAACGTCTTCAAAGAAAAAAACAGAAAGTCCAGTTCCCTCTTGAAAAAAGCACCTTTGGGACAACCATGACCTGGATGACTGAGAATCTCCATAGACATTTGGGCAGCTTACAATATGAAAAATCACTTATAACAGTAACTTTCACCAAAGCAGTTTTCTTCTGTCCTGTTGATAAATACACTCGTGTATTTAATATGCTTTTATATAGTAAACTCTTGATTTACTCAAATAGTGGGGAAATTGAGTATCCATTAAAGCACAACATCCAAATAAGATTTCATGCATATGCATTTTATATATTTCATGCATGTGTGAAACTGCAAATGAGGTTGTGATTTGATTTGATTTAATTTAATGTATTCAATTTAGGATCCACCTGATTCCAAACTGATTCTGAGAGGTGGTATAATAAAACCAAACAAAATACAAAATACACATAATACAATATGCTAAGAAACAAGCAAGGGGAAAAAAAAACTATTTACACATATCCAGAAGCACAGAAACCCAAGCAGAGACTTTTTAAAAAATTGGTTCATTGGGGTTGCAAAGATCCAGATGCCCACTGGATGGAAGCAGCAACATATCGGAAACTCTAATTCTTTGCTATCATCTAGTGTTTATGTGAAGTTTTGCAGTCCTGATTCTGACAGTCTTGGTACCATATTTTCACAATGATATACTGGTGCAGTGAATGATAAAAGGTTTCTCTGATTTGCAGAACTGAAAGAATAAAGAAAACCTGATATACTGAGAACAAAACTCGGTACAAACATTGTGTGGAATATATGCAAAAACCACTAAGCTATCCTTAAACCTCAAAAATACTAATTGTTCCATTGTAACTTTTCCGCCAGAATTTGTGGAGCTGGATCGGTATGGTAATTCTTTTTTTTTTTTTAATTTGATTTATATGCCGCCCTTCTCCGGAAACTCAGGGCGGCTTACAATGTGCTCAGCAATAGCCTTCATCCTTTTGTATATTTATACAAAGTCAGCTTATTGCCCCCACAACTGGGTCCTCAATTTACCTACCTTAGAAAGGATGGAAGGCTGAGTCAACCTTGAGCCTTGGCGAGATTTGAACCTGCAGTAATTGCAGGCAGCTGGTCTTAATAACCAGCTTAATAACAGGGTGCCTTAGACCACTGTACTACCAAGGCTCTTCTTTGGCTAGTACTGTATAATAAACTTTACACTGCATTCTGAATTTCTGCACACATTTGTACATGTACATAAATAAAACTGTATTTATGTTTATATATCACAATATATTTGGGGGAATTAAGATTTATTATTGGGACATCTGTCTTCAAAGCAAAAGGACCTGACTATTTAGTTGGGTTCTTTTGCTCCCATCAATGAACTGAGCTTTTGTGTAGGAAAAGATTATATACAAATGATTTCCAAAAGGTAAAGTTATGTATAGTTTTTATTCTTACTGTTGGTCAAATTTTGCTAATATAACTAACTCCTCTCTCATACACAAATGTAAGTCTAAAATTCCTGAGAAAGTAATAGAAATTTTATTTTTTTATTTATTGAATTTCTATGCTGCCCGTTTTACTAATACGTGAAAATTACTCAGGTGCTCCTTTCTAACATCAGCTCTTATGATGCAGCTTTTTAAAGATACATATGTCAAACATATGTTCTTTTCCAATACTGTATACATACTCTATTTCTGTGGACTATTTTTCCGAACGGTGTTCTTTTTCAATTCTCTCCCTTGCAAACAAGTGAAAGTTTTTCAAAGGTTTTTGACCATGGAAATGTGGATGTGAGTAGATTTTATTCAATGCTATAGTCCTTGCAATGATGGAAGCTATCCTGACAAATCTCATAAACCTGTTATCTTAAAAATGCACAAAGGGTTTTTTAATGGCTTAAGGCAGGAACGAAAAGAACTGTGCTGCACGAATCACCATGTGTGAGATTCTGTTTAAAATATTGGTGCCTTCGTCCCTGAGACAATGGATTCTGAGTTGTCGCCTAAATAGCTGACAACTTGGTTTGTGGGATAATGACTAAGAATAGCTTTTATTGTAACCAATCATTGAACTCTGGGGACATTTACTTTTATGGTCTCTGCAGCTTTGGGGGAAGATTGAATTGAACTCTTAGACCAGGATCAGTAATCAGCAGCTTATGAGCTGCATACAGCCTCAACTTGAAGTTTGTCTAATTACTAAATATACTTTAGTTGTCTTCTTTTCTCCTTAGAGTACTGAAAATACTTCCTGCCAATAACTGAAAGAGAAAGTTACAAGGCAGCATGTGCATATAACTAACCTCTTTTTTTTTCTCTGGGCAACTTGATTGATTGATGCCTGGTTTTTTTAAAGCAGGCACGGGAAAAGTTTGTCTTCTATATATTTTCAACTCCCCAAAGTCCCAACCACCAAGGTTACTAGTCACAGAATAGCAATAGCAATAGCACTTAGACTTATATACAGCCCTCTCTAAGCGGTTTACAGAGTCAGCATATTGCACCCAACAATCTGGGTCCTCATTTTTACCAATCTCAGAAAGACGGAAGGCTGAGTCAATCTTGAGCCACTCAGAATCGAACTCCTGGAGTGAGCAGTGAACTAGCCTACAGTACTGCATTGGAGTATTATCAGAATCTTATTTAATGAGACTAACAAATGTTGGATGTATCATATATGTATCTGCAAGGAGATAGAACTTTTATGAAGTTTTTTCAAATATCTATTGCAAAGATGGGGTGGAAACATTTTCCAAGGCTATTCCACAATTTGTACAGAAAGACACTTTTCTTGATTCGATTATGCCACTGAATGTTTGGTTTTTATCTTCGATTTTAAACTTTGTTGCACATTTTAAAAGAAAGCACACAAAAATTTATTTCATGCCACTTAAAATTTATTTATTTCATGCCACTTAAAATTAGAAATAAATTGTTACCATTAGCAGGAAGATAGGTGAATAGTTGGTACTGGCTTCTCTTTCTCTTTCCATTGCAGACATAGAAATTGACTTGGACAGGACTTGTAATTCTCTGATTGCGGAATGGTGGAATCTCAGCAACCAATAAAGTCTAAAAAGAGGATAAAAGTATATTAAGGGTGAATCACAGTTAAAGAACATTTCAATCTCAAGAATAAAACAAACAAATGCCCTGGCAGGCACTGAAAAAGGTAAACGACCTGCCTTAAGAACATTGGAACGTAAGATTAGCCCACTAATCATTATCATCAACATTTCTTGAGGACCTATCCTCCTAAGAAAACTCCTATCATGCAGCTGACTTGCTGAGACAGGCTAAAGTTGGATCAAATAATCCAACAGGAAAGATCTTCCATGGGAAAAACAAAGACCCCTTTGCAGACATTAAATTGGGTTAGAAACCTGTTGAGCTCCTACTCAATATTGGATCCAATATTGAGTAAGAGCTGGAATTCCATGGCCCTACTTACTATGGCTGCCAGGGTGCACTTTGCAGCTCTTCTGTAACTATCTCCTTTCCTTTTTCTGATGCTTTTTTTTCAGAATACAGTATAGGCCTTGTAGAAGACCAAATGTAAGACTTCTATGAGCTTGACAATCCTCATAGAATTTGTGCAGAAAAGTAAAGAAGGTGAACACAGAAAGGATCTTAAAGGCTTCCTCCAAACCCAACAGCAATTATGAGACCTATTGTAGGCAGGGCTCTTGGGAATATAGCTCCAGGGTTGCAGTTGCAACTCCTGCGCTGCTCCTCAAAAGCTGAAATGGTGCTGCTCTCAGTTTTGCTTGATGCTCCAGAACTAGATACCTTTGGGGTCCTTCTTTCACCCACCCCTCTTCTCCCCTGAATCATGTCATCTATTTTGACACGCCAGAACCTCGATACATCTGGCTACTCTGGTGGTGGCAGTTCTAGTACTTTCTTGCATGTAATCGTTTTAAAAGGAATGGAGGCGAGTTTAATGTCAACCCACTTATTTTAACTGCCCAGAGAATGCCAGGCATGCTGGTTTCTCCACTCTGACTCCCCTGCCTCTTCCCACTGCAGGTCCAGAAGGCAGGATCAGTACCAGCCTGACTGCAGAGATGTGGGAAATAGTAGGCTGTGAGAGCGGTATTATTATTATTATTTTAAAAATCCCTTCTCAAGAATAGAAGCACATCAACAGAATGGTATGGAGGAGCTCTTAGCTTAGTATTTAGATTTTCATAGTGGATACAAGAAAACCTTCACCTAATATTTGAAGGCATGCCAGCTCCATCCATTCTAGAAGTTAGTGGTTTGATAGGCTATCCTCCATACATCTATCTACTATCCTTTTTAAGCCATCCAAATTAACTATTCCAGCCACGATTGTCCTATTCACAATGATCTTTGCTCTGGCCCTAGTTAAAACTTAGCTCTGTTTTCAGAACCAGGTTAGGTTGGGTGATAGATCCCATATGTATGTTTTATTTTTAAACATGACTGTTATTTTTTTCCTGAGTTTTCTTTCTTTTTTATTATTGTACCTTAATCATTGAATTTGTAAGTCACTGAGAATCAGAACAGATTAGGGAGACATCTAGGTTTCATAAATGAATGAATAATCGATTACCATTCCTTTTACAGTTATACCTTACATTTAGCTTTATTGTGAGAAAAAATATAATTAAATGAGCCAAAGACATATGATTAAAAACATTATTTAAATAAGAGTTGCTTGAACTCAAATAGGTATTTTTAACTTCATCTTGACATTTATGTATGATTTACATGTAATTAATATGATAATAAGATAAAGTGAAGAAAATGTGCAGATAAATACGTCCAGAGAAACAGCACAGTATTTTTCAAAAGGCAAAAGAGGCACTTACTGGCTTACACAACTCTTTGTCAGTTTTGGCTTCCATTTCCCACACATGATGACCATCTAAAGATAAGGACATGAAAGATCCAAATTAATGTGCTTAGTGCTTTATAAATCACACAAATAGGAGGGAGGGCTTCCCTTTTAAGATATCTTTATTATGCAGACATGATATTCAAGATGAGCTCAGTTTTGTAGTGAATAAAGAAATAAACACTTCTATCTATTAAAGAAGTTTGAGGCAGGGAAGGGAAGGATTTATCCGCTGATCCTGCTTCCAAAGCCAAAGACCTGGTTCAGTCCCCAATGCTCTTTGTTTTTATCTAATTTGGCAGAGTTGCCTAATTTATGAAAACATTCTATCAAAAGAAGTAGGATCTCTTCCCACTTGTGATAGGTAATCTCTCTGCAATTATCATAATTATCATCCACTAGCTTTTAATTTTTTTTAAAAAATGTGTATTTTATAAAATATAACATAATGTAGTGGTTTGTTTGATTTTATCTATTCCTATTCATATGAGCGTTCAATTGCAACTGTAGTTTATATTCTGTCTAAAAGAAAGTTTTTACAGGATGTAGAGCAGGGGTCTCCAAACTTGGCAACTGTAAAACTGGTGGACTTCAACGCCCAGAATTCCCCAGCCAACATGGCTGTCTGAGGAATTCTGGGAATTCAAGTCCACAGGTCTTAAAAGTTGCCAATTTTGGAGACCCCCAATATATAAAGAGAATAAGAGTCAGATTATTGAGTAGGTAACATGAAGTGTCTGTGTTGGCGTACATGAACCCTCAACTGATTCTGTAATGTCAGAAGTTCCACGTGAAAGATATGTTATCATCATAGCTTCTGGGGCTAATGTTGATGAAATATCAAAGTTTGGTGGTGGCCAATTGTGCTAAAGAGACTTGACCAGTGAAAAGTCTAATGTGTTCTCAGGCTTTTGATATTAATAGAATGCCTTGAAAAGGCTAACTGGGTCTAACTGAGGACCCGGATTGTGGGGGCAATAAGCTGACTTTGTATAAAATAGAACACTGCTTGGGGGGGCCGAAAGCCCTACTAAGCAGGTATGTACAAAAGTATGAAGGCTATTGCTTAATGCATTGCAAGCCGCCCTGAGTCTCCAGAGAAGGGCGGCATATAAATCGAACTAATAAATAAATAAAATAAAATAAATAATGCTGAGCAAAAATATATTCCAGCCATGCCCTTTTCTGGCTCAAGACTTAATTCTTAATTCTTTTTTCCCACATTATATTGTGATAACTACATTGTGGATTCAAGCTAGAGGAAGCCAGGTCAAATGCCTACCCAGCCATAAAGATTATAGGATCATGATTGCACATCTTTATTGATTTCTCTAGGTTATTATGATGATTAAAAATGGGAAAAATACTTTCTGGCCCAAGGCCCCATCAGTAAGGCTGAATGAAAATGCTCTAGGTAGAATAATCTGAATTGATATCCATTTGTCTTTCTGACACTTTTATAAATGAGCAACAGAATGTTTAAGATTTGGTATATTTAATCTGTTCTGAAAAGAGGAATTGCTCTGTCCTATTTTCTAGTTTTCAAGCAGGTAAAGCGTTTTTGGGTGTTCAGGAAAGTACATTTTAAGAATAACAAGTTTTTTTAAAAGTCCAAAAGCAGGGATGATACTGAGTGTGTTTGGCAATCTGAAAGAAGCAAGCGTTACTGCTGCTGTATTACGAAATTCCTCTGAGAATTTCCAGACTTTCTCTATTACAGAAAAGGAGGGGGGGAAATAAATTACTTAATAAAAATAAATTTCATTTACAAAAGCAGAGTAAATCAGTTATGGTGCTTTGAGTCAGTTGGTGCCTATATGGACAGTTCCATGCAGTTTCTTGGCAACATTTCTGAGGTGGTTTGCCAGTACTTTCTCAGACTAGGAGACAATGGCTGGCCAGAAATCATCCAACTGTTTTCATGCCTAAGGAGGATTAGAACTCACTATCTCCCACTCCTAATTGAGGACCTTTAACTGCAAAAGTTAAGAGAGAGGAGAGGAGAGGAGAGGAGAGGAGAGGAGAGGAGAGGAAAGGAAAGGAAAGGAAAGGAAAGGAAAGGAAAGGAAAGGAAAGGAAAGGAAAGGAAAGGAAAATCAGACAATTCCTCATATTACGTCTGGTGAACCAAAAGGGAAATCTCTACACCCACAGACTGGGATCCACTCCAAGAGAGAAATCCTAGATCATTACACCAACAACTCTACAGTAAACATGTTTTGTAAGTGTATATGGATCAACCTGTCTATTTTTAAGAAAAGACACAGGAATGGATGAAATAATTTTTAGGAGTCTCAAAATGCTAAAAAGACTTTCTTATCCTGGGGAAAAGAAGTTTTATGTCAGTACAGTATTTGCCAGTTTTCCTATCCAAGTATGCAAGATGCCGTCTCTCGTCAGACTGTGCTAGAAAAGTGAGGAGTGATACGCCACAAAAGTTTCCATTGTAAAGCTGCCACATCTGCATCAGCCTGGCTGACTCACAGCTGAAGGCAACTCCCTGCCTGGCTAAAATCCAATGAAAGTACACCAGAGCAATTTATACCTTTCCAAAATGCAAATAATTCAAATTACAGACATAACATAAAGTTGAAACAGACACATTTCAGGCATTCCCTGTTTGAACTGAACTTACTGAAGGGTTTCTTCCAAATGTTGCTTATTATAAATGTAGAAAATGCCAATAAGGCAAAAAGTAGCAAATCTCTCATCTCTCATCATCACCTATTTCATCCCCTCAAAAACAAAAAGAAAAAAAACCAACAAAAAAACAAAAAAACCCCCAAACCCCTGCAAGCAGGTTGGGGGGAAGAGAGAGAGAAAAAAAATCCCGATTTTTGTGAGTTCTGTTTATTTTATTTTCCGTATGGTTGGAGTAAAAGCTTTAATCCTTCAAAATCTGACGCATGGTAATTTTAGGTTTCTTTGTATTAATTTAAAATTGGGGTTTAGAGAAGTTGAAATGGCAAATGCACAACTTATTTCTAAACACACTCATGTTAGCAAAATAAGTTATCTTTTAAAAAAGGGGGGGTTCCTTGCCTATTGTTTGTGTCTTAACTGCTCAAATTAATGCCAGATTCTGCACAGGAGATTCAGTCCTAAGGTTATGTCCATCCAGGGAATACAGATCCAGTCCTGACACTTCTGAAGCTGTTCATTAGCTTCTTCTCTTACCTAAGGGAAACAGGCTAACTAAACAGAGGCACAGCCTTCCTGTTTATACAGCTGAAGGCAAGGTGGGGGAAAATCCCAGAACAAGTTAAATTCACAAATATAAACTGAAGCGTTCCCTTCATTTTAACAGGGTCTGAAATACAATTAATTAGAGAGATTAAGAGTGGCTTCTCACATTCACTTCCTGTGCTGAAGTCCCCATGTTGTTTTTTTTTCTAAGTGGGCTTTGTTTGCACCATACAAATCCAAAGGACTTAATAGAGGGTGTTTTTCTCAAATCCTGGAGTGGCTTTCATTTTGGCAGCCTACCAGGAAAAGCCATAATTAACTCCTTCAAACATGCACTTCCCTGTGTTGCCGAGAAGAGTTCTGGCTCGTGTGCGTGTGTCCTCACATCTAATAGGAACTGTTTCCCAGAAAAACCAAACACCAACACAATTTTTCTCATTAGGATGCAGATAAAAATATTCCTGTAGGACAGAAGTGACTCAGTCGTCATTCAGCGATATGGGCTGTTTTTCACGCAGAGGGGGAAAAAAGATTCTTGGAACTGAGAATAGTGGCAGGGAGTTTTGCACCCCTATTTCATTACTTCGTAGGCTGGTTTTGAATGGCTAAAAATAAAAGCAAAGTTCCAGAATGGAATGTCTCAGCTCTGAATAGGTCTTTGTAATTCACTCTGTATCCACCATTCTCTGCAGAGTTAAAAAGGAAACTCGGCAGAAGTAAAAAAAATAAATAAAAAATCTAAAATCATCAGGGAATTCCCTGCACTGAGTCACAGAAACGGCTTCCCCACCACACCCATTGAGAAGATTTCCACATAAAAAGCCACTGGAGGCTTGTTCTAACACAGCAGCAAAAGAACTAAAAGGTGTTTTGTGAACCTCATCATCCTGGTTATTTCTAGGCAGCATTTCTATTAGGGGGTATTCCATTCAGTATTTTTTCTTCATATTAATTAAAATCTCAATAGTAACATGGGAGAAATTTAACTAGAAATAGATTGAATTATTGAATCATTTATTGAATGAATGATTAAGCTTTAAGGCTAAGCCACAACTCGGAAAAGTCTCTCTCTATAAACAAGCTTGGAACTGAAACCCAGATAGCTAGGTAATGCCTCAGAATTGCACTATCTGGTTTTCTTTTCTCCAGGGAGGAAATTCTTGCTCCCTGGAGAAAAGAAAATTCTTGCAAGTGCAAGAATTTTATGCAATGTGTTAGTAGCTTTTGACTTTAAATAGAATTACAGAATCAAATGCACTTTTGAAATCTATCTGGGTATTTAGTTTGGCTGGAATGATGATTCAATGCAGATATATCTTCCCTAAGGAGTCGACTAGGTTCAGATAGACAAAGCTGCTTAATTCACTAAGGGGGTACATATGCCAACCTTCATCAACCTGATGTCCCCACCTTCAGATATGCATTGAACTATAACCATATCATTACCATGACTTGGCTGGCATTTATGAAAGTCATAATCCAATATACGGTAAGAAACCTAGATTGGGTATATCTGACCGAAGCAGTGGTGGGATTCAATATTTTTAACAACCGGTTCTGTGGGCGTGGCTTAGTTGGGGGTGTGGCTTGATGGTCATGTGACCAGGTGGGCGTGGCTAGCTGGTCATGTGACCGGGTGGGCGTGGCTATGTGCATAGGGACTACGCAGAGGGCTGAAAAAAGTCATTTCTGACTGGTCCTCGCACTTATGACCATCCTCACATTTATGCCCATTGCGACATTCTTAACAACTGTGTCAGTCATTTCACCACTACTTCTCTTCACCATGGTGACAAGATAGGGCGTAAAACGTAAAATGTAAGGACAGTCGTAAGTTCAAGGACTGGTCAAAAGTGTGAGGACCGGTCAAAAATAACTTTTTCAGCCTTCTGACTAGTCCATATGCACATAGGGACTATTCAGAGGGCTGAAAAAAGTCATTTCTGACTGGTCCTCACATTTTTGACCGGTCCTCGCACTTATGACCTTCCTCACATTTATGCCCGTTGCAGCATTCTTAACAACTGTGTCAGTCATTTCACTACTACTTGTCTTCACCACAGTGACAAGATAGGGTGCAAAACATAAAATGTGAGTACAGTCGTAAGTGCGAGGACTGGTCAAAAGTGCGAGGACCGGTCAAAAATAACTTTTTCAGCCCTCTGAGTAATCCATATGCACAAAAGGATACAGCAATAGAGAGGGATGAAGGAAGGAGAAGAGAGATGGAAGAAAGAAGGAGAGACAGGGAAGGAAGAGAAGGGAGGAAGGGAAGGGAAATTAGAGTAAGAGTGAGGGTAAGAGAGGGAGGAAGAGAGGAGGAGAAGAGAAAGTAAGAAGGAAAGAAAAGAGAGAGGTGGTAGGTTTGAGGAGAAAGATTGCTGTACAGTAAAAAAGATGAAATGGAAGAAAGGCAACCCCAAACAAATATAAAGATATTAAAATAAAGAATGAATTGTTAAACTTTAAAGAATAAAAGAGAATAAATATGAATAAATAGCAGTAATTAGAAACACACATACAAACATACAATGTATTTTCTTTGAACAGAGTATTTGGTCAGTTCACAAATTTAAACAGTGTTTAGTCATTTCAATTAAATTTACAATTTCTATATTTCCTTTTTGCCATATTTATTCCTTATCTATTTTTTTTAAAAAAACAATATTACCCTTCATCCTCATCTCTAATCTTAATCAAATTCAATTTTTCCCTTCTATTCTATATTATACCCCTTCTCATTGTCATCTATTTTTATATCCATCCTCACATTGGTTAATTATGTAATATTACAGTTGTTTAATATAAATTCAACATTTTAATATAAATCAATTAGTTTTATAACTATCTTTTTTGTATATTAATCAATATGAACATGAATATTCCAATTATTTCCATGCAATCCAATTTCTTACAAATCAATTAATTATATTTACCAATAATAATAAACCAAATAATTTCCCCCATATATTCCTCCAAACCACAATTTAACCATTTCTGCTTTCAACACAATATACAATTAATAGTATCTCAATTATTACAATTCCCTATTTAAATAGAGCTTTTTTTCTTTTGTGTTTTAAAATCTTGAACTCTCCTCTTTTTCCCTAAAGAGGAACTACCTCTTTAGGGAAAACTACCTTTCCACTAAAGGTAGTTTGCACCTACCTTTTTTGGTGAGGAAAAAGGAAAGAAATCTGCCTGCCTAATTTTCCAATGTTGCAGCAACAGTAAAGCAGGCTTTTACTTTCAGTTTCGTTTTTCAGCATAAATAGGAGGAAAAAAATCTGCACTCTTTGCAAGCAAGCAGCAAAGCCCTGAGCAAAACAGCTGAGAGCAAATCAGCTGAGAGTCGGGAGGCTGATAGAATCAAGGGGCTAATTAGCCTATGCTGAAGCTCCGCGGGCCAATAAAATTACAAAAAAACACCGAACCGTTTGTTAAATTGCTGGCTCGCCCGCCCCTCGCCCACCACTATTTATTGGCAATAAATAGTGGTGCGGAGGGGCGGGGCAAAGGGCGGGGTGAGCCAGCAATTTAACAAAGGGTTTGGCCGAACCCCCTAGGACCGGCAGAATCCCACCACTGGACCTAAGTGATTTTACTCTAATGCTACCAAGAATGTCCTGATACATAAACTTTATATTTTATGTCCCAAAGATGCTTTTCTCCCAAAAGGCAACTAGACTTTCTTGCCTTTTTTCCCCCTTGAAAACATTTTGCTTCTCATTCAAGAATTTTCTTCAGTTCTTTGGTTTTTCACTTCTCGTGTTTTCAAAGAAAAAAAAACGGGAAAGGCCAGTTGCCTTTTGGAAAAGCACCTTTGGAAAGACTGTGACCTGGACGATTGGGAATTTCTACAGACATTTATATTTTTATATTTAATCCTGTTTAAATATGATTCAGCAACCCAGTTTCTGATGTATTTTAAATATTGCATCAGCCAAGTTGCATTTAATCAGCCTCCAATAGAAGAACTAATTTGCCTACAAATGTTTCTCTTATTTAATTGGAACTGAGATTTGAATTCTGCTCTTGCACATCTAATTCTCACGCATAGAGCACGTGTTCCAAAGTCATTTTAAAATGATTGTGGGTAAGTTATTAGGCTTCACAGGCCACAAAGACTTTGCATGCAAAGCTTGTTTAATTAGTGTCAACAGTGAAGAAAAAACAAAACTTATCCAGAGATCAGTATTTTTGAGTTTATAAATCAGTGTTGGCAATATGAGAAGCTAGGAAGAAGTCAATCATGGTAATGGGATGATCATTAACCACACCTTTATTGGCAGCTGCCACACATATTCTTCCATCCCAATAGTATCAGTTAGCAACCCCATCAAATTTGCCACAGGCAGTGATAGCCATTCTTAATCTTTCATGTACAACTATGTCTGGATTCTTCCCAGCATTGCTTTAGCACCACAGATCACAGCTGTACATGTGTGAAAAGCTGCCTGTGAGCCTTTTAAAAACAGGCTGCTTCTTTCCAAGGCTCTGGCCTTACCTGGCTTCTAAATCGCAGCTGCCTCTTTTTAACTCCTCAGATCTTACTTCTTTATGAGCTGTAGTCTTGTGATTAAATCCTAAAGGAAAGGCTAGTGCTCAAGTGAGATGACAGGAAACCAAGCTTAAAGCCATGACAACAGGTGTGTGTGATACATGTGCTTGGAGATACAGTAAATTCCCAAGAGATAAAAATGGCTAAATCAGCCGCTTCCTTGAATAAAATATGTTTGAAAGCAACAGCAGAAAATAGCACCACCATATAAGAGGGTAACAATGGCCATGCAGAGTAGGAGTTCTCAGAAGAATTTGGATGGGATTAAGTTGGGGAAGGTTTAGGTAATTCTTTACCTAAGGCTTTCTGGTTGAAATTTCCTTCATCTATCACAAATAGCAACTACAGTTTGTCTGCCTTCTCTCTTAACTCCCATGTTATTTGAAATCTCACAATTTCTAGACCCGTGATGGCAAACTTATGGCACGCGTGCCTGAAGTGGCACATGGAGCCATGTCGTCTGGCACCCGCGGCGGCGCCTGTTCCTCTTCTGGGTTTCTGGCGCACATGCACATGCGATAATCAGCTGGTCTTTGTGTTTGTGTCAGTGCCGGAAACAGTAAGAGCTGGTCTTCCATTTTCCAGTGTGAGCATGTGCGCTGGCCAGCTGATCGGCATGTGCGCATGCACGAAGTGCTCCCTTTTTGGCACTTGGTGCCGAAAAGGTTCACCATCGCTGTTCTAGACTATCCTCATGCGGTTATGTTGAAGAAAGGTCGTGGACCCTGAAGCTCTGGTTGCAAGATCAAACTCAGTTTATGTACAACTGAATTACTTGATGCAGACATTCACTCTTAATCTAACCTACTTCATGGCATAATTGTGA